>NW_023597054.1:33828369-34078369 GCF_011947565.3 Pollicipes pollicipes | reverse complement strand
TGCAAGAAAGCGCTAGAAAGACACCAAAACGGATCACAGAAGACTCCCCGTTCTCAAAAGGGTCATGTTCTCAAAAGGAGATAAGTTCTCAAAAGGGTCATGGATCCTGCAAGACCCGAAATCCAAGGCAAAATGATTTGATCCTGGGATCCGTGTGCGGGATGCAAGCATATGCCTGACTCATGTTCGAATGATTTAATGCTGGTAGGTCATCCGTCCTATGTTCTAGCTATAGAAAATATTCGGGTGCCTAGCCTGATCCGTAACCTGACCTGAACCCTGACCGAAGCGCTTCCGCTAACGCTGATTTAGTTCAGCTCAGTCGCATGTCAAGCTCAGTACAGGCTCATCATCGAACGCTTCTGTTCAGCCGGTTGGCCGTTACCCACCTGTGTAATTGCTCCACAGGGCCGGACAACTGTGTGAAGGCGCCAGGCGCAGCAATCGCGTGCGAGGGTGGGTCGTGTGGCGTGCGGCATGTCGGCGCTCACCCTGACCATGCGGCCATCCCGCTGCCCGATCCGAAGCTTGTTGACCCTCTCTGTGACCCTCCTGCCGCTCTGCTCCCTGGTGCTGAGCAGTGTTCCTGTGAGTTTGGAGGGGGCATTGTTGGAGAGAACGGGTGGCTTCGTAGCCAATGATCGAATCACCTTGAACGAAGGTAAGATGTGACCAGCTTTGGTTATCCACAACTAATATATTTTCGTGACTTCTTGTACTATGAAAAGCGCTTGCCCCTTTTTAACCTGTCCTTTTATGGAGCTACACAAGGCCACAGGCTGTCATTGGTGATTTCAGGAGCACTCATATCACCAAAGATACTTTTGAGCCTCGTTGTTGAGAGGCCTTCGTTCTTCCACCTCTCTCAGAAATAAACGCGTCGGAGTCAAACAGAACGCGCCACACGAGAGCTGGCACCACACTACCACATTAATGCCACTTATCACCACTACAAGTGGACACCTCCTCTGAAAGTGCAGGGACGGCACGAGACCAATAAATTAAAGGAGCAACAACGGGTATTGATTTTGAGATCAGCCACTCGGCGGCATGGTATGGTATTTTGCTTTTATGGAAACTGTCATTCTGTGCATCGATAACACCTTTTCCTAGGTGAACATCGTTTAAACGGGGGCGGCGTTTCGTAATGTGGATGGGAGGCAATCATTTTAATAGCAAACTTTCCAGACATACCAGCTTCTGCTACGATGAATCTATCAATCCTCACAAGACTTGTTTGCAAACGCTCCTCAAAGCGTGTCATAAGCGGTGTCAGACAGCCTATCAAGGGGTGTCATGCATTCCACTCTGCTACATGATTTGTGTGTACCGGCACACAATGTTTTAAAAATATACCAACGGTGTTAATCTACTTAAACACGTCATTTTCAATTCCTTTGTTTGCCACTGGCGGGGCGCGAATACAGTATTGATTTGATCTAACATGTTCGCAGTTACAAATATAATTGAATGACCCTTGCTGATTATACATGGGGCATTATACGTGAGTGCAAAAAGTGTTTGAGCAATGGCTATATATTCAGCTGAGGCTTCCCTACGAACCTGAAAAGGGAATTCCTGAATAGTGCCGCACTACGATGACGGATCCACTTAGCGACCGTGTTAGTGACGAAAGTTCCACACTACCCATGCAAGTTCACATTAAGAAGTGCATCAGGCATGTTTTAATGCACGGTGCTGTCACGGGCCCAACGTTAATCTGAGTATTGAGGTTTGTCTGCTGGTCACGAATGGTCGAGGCCCCAGCGATCCGGCGGACAGTCCTCCTCTGCTCCGACCAAGCACGCTGCCTGCCTGCTGGGGCGCTGGCTCATTCGCGTGGGACTGGAGCACGTGGACTGCAGCTGCGGGCGGACGCCGTTGGCAGAACACATACCTCAGGGATCTGCGCTTGACGCACTTGTAGTCCAAAAACGGGGCATTGTGTTTTCGGACTCGGACTGTTGGCACACATCTTAATGGTAATGCTTTAATGATGGCATGTGTTTGAGCAATGTCTGCCCCCCCCCCCCCCCGCCGCTGTTGCACTGCGCTCTAGTGAGGTTTGAACGGAGATGGCTCCCCGCTGCTGCACGGCCCTCTAGTGAGGTTTAAGCAGCGATGGTTTCCCCCGCTGCTGCACTGCCCTCTAGTAAGGTTTAAGCAGCGTTGGTTTCCCCGCTGCTGTACTGCCCTCTAGTGAGGTTTGAATAGCGATGGTTTCCCCGCTGCTGCACTGCCTTCTAGTAAGGTTTGACCAGCGATGGTTTCCCCGCTGCTGCGCTGCCCTCTGGTGAGGTTTAACCAGCGATGGCTTCCCCGCTGCTGCGCTGCCCTCTGGTGAGGTTTAACCAGCGATGGTTTCCCCGCTGCTGCGCTGCCCTCTGGTGAGGTTTAACCAGCGATGGCTTCCCCGCTGCTGCGCTGCCCTCTGGTGAGGTTCAGGCGGCGATGACTCCTCGCTGCTGCATTGTCCTCCAGCAAGGCTCAGGCAGTGCACCGCCCGCCTGATCGAGGAGGTAACACATTGTCGGCGCCTGCACCCCACCACGCGCGGTCAGTCAGCAGCGGTGGCTGGCAGCGGGGCGCACCGTGTCCGGGTGCCGAGACGCGGCGCTGACCGGGGACGGCGCTGTCGCAGTGTGCGGTCCTGCCGGCCGGCGTGTCGCGGCGCGTGGTCGGCGGCGGGAGGCGGCACGCGGCGCCTGGCCCTGGCAGGCCGGCCTGGTGACGCGCAGCGGGCCGACGGCACACGCTTCTACTGTGGCGGCACGCTCATCAGCAGCGGCTGGTTGGTCACCAGCCGCGCACTGCCACCAACATGTCAGTGGAGACGCAACGCCGCCGCTGGCGTCCTGCCGCGCGCCTCTCGTCGGGCAGGACGATGAAAACGCTTATGACTGTTCCTAAGCAACCGATGTTTAAGGTGCGCAAGTGCTTCGTCCATTGTCGTGATGAATCTCAATGTAGGCGTTAAGACAATTGCTCCGCACAGATGATATGCCGTCGTGTGTGGACGTAACGTGGCGAGGGGTTTGGCTAGGCCAGTCTCGTGCCAGGCAGTAGGCTAGACCCACTCTGTTGAGGCAATACCGTGGGACCCACGAAGATCCTTCATCAGCTCGCACGTGTGGCATAGGCACCGCCGTCCAGCCGGCCGGCGCCGCGGCAGACGTCAGCCAGCGACAGGGAACGGCGTCCCCTGTCGGCAGGTTCTTGCAGGGCATGCGGCGGCCGCGTGAAATGCGTCCCGACGAGATCCGCCTTCTGCTCGGCGCCCACAACGTGTCGGACGCGACCGGCGACGGCTTCTGGGTGGCCAACGTCACGGCCATCTACCGCCACCCGCGCTTCAACTTCGCAACCATCGATAACGACATCGCGCTGCTCAAGCTGCAGGCCGATGTGCCGTTCGGGCCGCGGGTCAGCCCGGCTTGCCTGCCTGACAAAGGTCAGTGACTGGCGGCCCGCGGGCGGGAGGTGGCAGCTATGCAGCCAGGGTTTGAACTGGGAGATGGGCCAGGGCCAGGGTGTGAGAGCGAGTTCAAGAGAATATGGCTGTTTGGGACAATCCTGAATACTGCTTGAGCGTCATAAATGTTCAAGCAGTACGTAGCTCACGTAAATCAGAAGCACCTTGGTACGCATGACGTTTTCGAATTTAAGTGCACACATGCTTACAATAGCAATATTAAACCTGTTACTTAACCCGCGCCTGGCCAGGGGTCTGATACAACCGGAGGAAACTGACTTTCCCACTGGGATCCCCAACTTCCAGACACCGTAGATCTTAGGTGAAATACGAGGTCACGAGAGGTCACGGAAGGCCAAACACAATTGTTTCAATAGATGCTGTTAAAACCTGTGTTAACATATCAAGACGAATATCGAGAACACGAAAATAAGTTTTAAGACTGTGGGAGATTGTTCTGATCATTTCCATGACCACAGATGGACCCGGTAAGTTCAGGCCACCGTTCAAAGTCGGTCTACCAGTAGCCTACAAGAACGATGCTTTTCACAATGTGCTTCTGACTGAGTCAATTGTATCGAGTGAGGCTGTGAGAGAAAAGACATTCCAGACTAAACACACCAGCTGACCTGGAGGGCATCTAAGGTCAGCTTAGATCAAAGTTGTGAGCCATCCAAATTCGGAAATTGAGGTGATAACCCAGTCTGTGTGACCAGTACAATGATTTGCTGTGGTCGGAAATTGAGTATTGTACATCTACCATATTAACAAATAATAAAAATGGACATAACACAAAAGTGTATTGTACATCTACAGGCACTCAAGTTCGCATGGCTGATGTCTACATCATACAAAGTCCCTTGGACGGTTGGCAATGTATTTGTAACAGTCTGAAAACAGGTACGCTGGTATATGATATATGCATCATCAGCTGTACAAACACAATGAGGAGACGGTTACATGCGTTGCACACGTTCATCTAGCCTCTCTGGGCCGCTATTGGCAACATAGATCGTTGACCTTGGATGACCTGATATGGTCCTGAATGTCCTCACGTGACTTATGGTGACCGCATTATGCATCACAATGGTATCGCATGTTTTCACTAAAGTATTTACATTCTACGTCTAAAACTACCTTTAAAACTGCCTATTTTGAGCTTAGCATGTATCTTGCTAAAGGTACCTATACAGGTAGATCATGACCTGGGCCAAGGTCATGTGATCTGTGATCATACAATGGTGGTGTGCCTAGGTTAGTGCCTTTTTGCTCACATACAAACACCGAATCTGCACAAAATGCGTGCAAAGTTGCAATATTCACGAAAGATAGCACGTATCTGATAGCACATACATATCATATCTGATAACTCGCCTCTGGTCACTGCCCTCCCTTTTCTGAAAAATCTGAAAAATTCAACTTGTAAGCATTATCGTGTTCCATTACTATGACGACTATGATTGATGCCTACCCCAAATAACCAGCAAACATGTTATGGATGGTCAATTTTTTAGATGCTGAGGTTTAGAGGTTTGTTTAGAGGTTAGAGGCTCTTTGACTTGATCTTAGCCAATGCTTTTGGCAGAAAAAGGGAAGGATGCCAACTTGATAGATGAGCAGGTACTAAAAATTCGTGTTGCCGTGAGCGTTCGTTTTTGACCCGTGCTCACAAAACAACGGTAGGGGAATTCACCTCTCCTGGCCGAGCGCGGGTTAAGTTACTACGTCAGTCGCCAAGTCACGTAAAGTCACTATTGGACTCGAATGCAATGAAAGTTTGTTACTGTTACCCAATCCCGTGCATTTATGACGTTGAATACTTAAAAGTCGACTCATAAACAAGAAAAGAGAGCGCTGTGATGTTCAGTGCAGCGACACTGAAGAGTAACCCACGACTGGGGCATGCTTTTTTAGAACACACTCTGCTGATACCTCAAAACAATTAAAGGGAATGGTCCACATTTTAAAAGATTGAAGTAAGCACCATATGTGGTCAAATAAGTTTACTCTTAACTACTGATATACTTGCAAAGGGGGTGTTCCATATTTATATGGGTTTTTTTTACTGAAATAGCCATCTATCTTGAAGTCCTTTCGGCACTGTTCACAATCCTGCCCTTCTTAAGACCTAAGCCCCTCTAGTTTCTGAGTTACACGCCCACGAAAATGGAGAAAGATTTAGCGGGGGAGCATTTCAAAGTCACGTTGGCATTCATGACGTCATAGTCGTTGAAATCCTGCCATCCCATGAGTCATGCGGCAAACAAGGCAAAAAGAAAATGTCGAGGTGCTCATATCTGGCGTTCGTGAGCACGATTTTTAGATATAACGGTCGTCAACCGCCTCCAATCAATGTTGGGCAAGGCAAGATGACGTATATAGGAACATATTTACTAACATACATTTTTGCTGTCTAGAGCAGTCTTTTCCACTTAAAATGCACACCAATAAATGTTTGTGAGCTTGTTTCATCATATTTGATGCCTGCTTGAATGTCTTTAAATGTAAAGCATTCCCTATAAGTGGAAAAGACTGCTTCAAACACGACCAATTCTCTGTTTAGTAAATATGCTTCTCAATACGCCGTTGTCAGATTACTTCATCGTTCCTTGCACAGCATTGATTGAAAGCCAATTGGCGGCCGTTATATCTAGAAACGTGTTCACAAACGCCAAATATCAACCACTGAATAATCATATTTTAATTGAGGTTAGTCACCGCATGGATAATTTGATGGCAGGATTTGAATGACGTGATTATAACGCCGTGCATGCATGGGTGAGTTTGAAATAGTTCTTAAAAACGTCCGCACATTTTTGCGGTCATGCAGCGCAGAAACTATAGGGGCTTAGGTCTCAAAAAGGGCAGGAATTTAAACAGGACCGAGTGATCTTTAATACTTTTTATTTTTAGTTCATTTATTGTCATTCATACATTACATATATAATTCTATGTACATTATACATATAGTTATACATGCATTATACATAACATTGAACTTACATTATAGATGCATATCATTTATCGTTCATGCATACTACTTCAGTTGAAAACCACACACAAATGCAGAACACTTCTTTTAAGTTTAATGACGTCGCTGGGTGGTGTCACTGCAGCATCTTCAAAATATCTTGCGACAACTTTTTTAAATGCCTCTGCAGATTGCGAACTGTTCCGAAACAAGATCATGCACGCTGCCCATAAAAATAGAACGCACGGGATGTGGTCCCATGCCCATTTTCTACGAATAACACCGGCGTAATCTTGTCACATTCATCGCTGTCATCTCAGTCTATAGTTAAGGTCTTTGGAAAATGGAAAGCTCTTGAATAAAATGAGTAAAGCGAGAGTGGGCTACGTTGTTCATATGAGCTAACTATATTTCAACTCGTTTTGTTGCCATCCACTTCCTTTTGTTTACTAAGTTCTTAAACGTTGGATGAGTCAGTTATGGCATAAGTGGTTAACCTATCTTATGGACACTTACCTCTGTTTTGTCCATGAATATAGTTTTACCATCATCGTTTCTTTTCGGCCATGATGCAATTTGCACGTAATTATGTATGCCTGTTTGCATTCAGTGGCCATCGTATGCTGCACTCAATTATGCATAACTAGGACTGACCCATTCAACGATGATTTTTGCTTGCAGTGGCTTTTTTCCATAGCCTTTTTTCTTAGGTACCAACCAGCATATACATATATAAAACGTTGTGCCAATTCCCCCTCAGAAAACTATGCGAGGTAAGTTTTTCACTCACCATTCATTTTACAGGCTCCCGGTGTGTTGCCAGCCTGCCACCAAACGTGCATATAGAGATGGCCAATATCTTCCGGATGTGCTGGTTGTTTGAACTATCGCCTCCTTCTTTCGTGTCAGTGTATTCACGACATAGGGCCAGTTAATTCTCCTACCGTTGTCAGTTGTATTGAGTTCATAAAAGTACTGGATGACGCTTGGCTTTCAGCCATGTATGCATCTTAAGTCAAATGTTCTCGGTGGAATGCTGGGATACGAACCGGGTGCCCCTGATGGTAATTCCAGCGTTACATCATAAAGTTCATACTAGCCCGAAACATTTTGAGAGGAGACTGTCAGTGGTAATCGGGATGATCTTCTATCAGATGTCTTTATTCGCCACTGGCCAAAGTGACGCACCGATTTTTTTGCTTGTCTCACCGTGACTCACCGATTTTTCTGGCTCAAGAAACAATGTTCATTTAGCAATTAGTGGTGGTAATGCTGTTTGCACCATAACAATAAGGGCTAATCTATTGCACCCCCGCCTTGTTCCGAAGTCGGTTAGTTATCTCATAAAAATATAACTAATTCTAAGATGGTACAGAAGTTGTGCAATGTATGGCATGACAAACATTAAAAGGGGATTAAGATGCCCTTCCTCCAATAATTATATACGTGATATCCGTTAAGTAAGTTGCATTTTGATGAATTTTCGGTCACAGACCTTGCTCACAGAGTCCAAATTGGAATGTGCCGCCGAACTACTATTTCTGCTTCCGCTGCTGACACGAAGTCGGCTCAGGAAATCATGCAGCTCTTAAGATTTCATCCTTGTATCCATGTTCTCATGCAGAGATGCGTTTAAATGCACTAGACACGCAGCGTTACAAAATATGCTTCGTCCCACTTTTACTTTTCCTGAACGCGTCATTGATAAAAGTACCAGAGTTGTAATGCCCACACATAGTTTCCACCCCGGAAGCAGGTTTGAGCTCCATATAGAGCATCGATCTGGTAGGCTCTCGAGATTTCAAGGAGTGAATGAATGCTGCGTTGAACTGAAGCGAAATTCAGCGCATGAAAATCGGATTATTAAATGTCTCTCAACATCAGTGAGCAACAGACGAAATCGTAGCTCTGTCAGTGTAACGCTTGATTGAGAACAGCAAGTTGACCGGTCCGAAAGTGGTTTTCTTTCCATGCTTTCGCTGCAACCGCCATGAGAGCTTACGACGCATTTAACTTAGCCGTCAGAAGTGTCGGAAAATAATCCCGCATATAGCGTCAGCTGTCTAAACCATCATAAAGCCGAGAATACGAGCCACTTAACCGTCTCACTGGAAGCGCACAGTCGTCGCAGAGAGCTATACGCTCCCGACACCGTTACTCACAAGAGCTGACGACTGCTGACACTGGTTAGCCTTGGGGCTGGTCGCCAAACAGTCGGTGGAATGAAGTCGGTGTTCTCTGCCCTGTTCCTATAACGACAGTTGGCGAGCCAGCGCGGCGCTGCGGTCTCGGCTGCCAGGGGAGAGCTGTTCACTGGCCGCCGTCTGCACGATATCTGTGCTATGGCCTCTGTCTGTGACAGCGTTGTGCTGTAGCCTCTCCCTGTGGCAGTGCTGTACTGCGGTCGCTGTCTGCGAGGGTGCTGTGCTGTGACCTCTGTCTGTAACGGTGTTGAGCTGTAGCCTCTCCCTGTGGCAGTGCTGTACTGCGGTCGCTGTCTGCGAGGGTGCTGTGCGTGGTCTTTGTAACAGCGTTGTGCTGTAGCCTCTGCCTGCGACAACGCTGCTCTGCGGTCGCCGCCTGTGAGGGTGTTGTGCTGTGGCCTTCGTTCGCGAGCTCTGTGGTGCCCCAGAGCGGGCGGTCGTCGTGCCAGCTCGCTGCAGGCTGTATCGATTGGGCCCGGGTCGCCTTAGATAAGGAGAAACGCAGCCGACGCGCGTCTGAAACTGTGGGGGCGGGGGGGGGGGGGGGATGGCGGCGACGGCCCGACGCTAGTCGATCGGCCCGATTGCTTCGCCTAATAGTAGCGCCAGGTGGCCGCTGCCTAACTCCTCAGCTCACACCACGGGGCTGGCCACCCATAAATCTGCGAATGGAACGGAACTTAATTTTCGAAATTCGTTCATGTTAAGGAGTCCTTTGATGGGGACAAGCTGTTGAGGCGTGTCCAAGCAACGAACCCGAGTGGCACTTTTAAAGAAGCTACGTCGCTTTCAGGGGCTGATTTGTGTAATTTAGTCGAAACGGTTACGGAGCGACGGCCCTGTGGAGACTTGTCTGACTGTTGCCGCTCACTACAAGGTACCGTCAAACGTAAAACAGGGTGTCTGAGCGAAAGCGCGGTGTCATCGATAAGACAAGAACTGCTTTGATGGTACCATTGTGTCTCCACTGAGGCATCCCCAAGTAGCTTAAAATAAAGACTAGGACATTATATCAAAACTGATGCCGCGGAACATTGGTTTTGTCAGCATGCCATTTTTGGCCCTTCTAAGGGCTGGCCCATTTGCGCGATGCGCAATGTCTTCCAAATGCATATAGTGAATTAGTTGGGGGATGAACTAAAATACATACAGGTCAACAGTAGATTACTTTTTTCGCTCCCCTATTGCCGTTATGTCTTATCCGGTAGTCCTGCAAGCATGGGGCAAGCAAGCAATTTTTTTCTTCACTAATCACTCCGTCGGTAGACTGATATACTGGTCCCGTACTGGATTTAAACATGAAGCTTGATTTCCATTGGTGTGAAAAGGCCTGCGGAGTATAAAGTTCATTCGAAACGTTTCACAAGTAACGCTGTGCCACCTGCACCATTTCCTTCAAAACAAAACACTTATTAGAGCTCGATCTGATGACAATGCAGCGGTTGCATTGGAATCCATCACCAAAATATCAATGCATGTGCGGGCATAGGTGAAACAAATGGTATTCACGTATGCGAAGCGACAGACCAACAGGGCTGGGTTCAATCCTGTTATGCTCGCTGTATGTTCTAATTGTAAGTGTAGTTTGAGCTGTAATACACCTTTTATATATATAATATATATATATATATATATATATGTGTGTGTGTGTGTGTGTGTGTGTGTGTGTGTGTGTGTGTGTGTGTGTGTGTGTGTGTGTGTGTGGTGTGTGTGGGTGTGTTGTGTGTGTGTGTGTGTGTGTGTGTGTGTGTGTGTGTGTGTGTGTGTGGTGTGTGTGTGTGTGTGTGTGTGGTGTGTGTGTGTGTGTGTGTTGTGTGTGTGTGTGTGTGTGTGTGTGTGTGTGTTGTGTGTGTGTGGTGTGTGTGTGTGTGTGTGTGTGTGTGGGTGTGTGTGTGTGTGTGTGTGTGTGTGTGTGTGTGCTGGCTATTCACGTACGGTACCCTGGTGGGTTACCGCGCCCACGGGATTTTTTCTGCTTTCGCTGCGCTTGACGCACTGCGACATAAAAGTCCTTATTAAGATACATTGTTGTCGCCAGTACTTACTCTATCTGTACAAGTTAAGGACAGCCAGACACGTCAATGCTCAATGCTTTACTTATGTGCCACTATAGACCATCAACACCGAATGTGGCCACCTTAATCGTCATAAAATACAATCAGCGTCATAAAATATAACGGAAGGCCGGCACACAAGTTACTGACATCCAGGCCGTCTGACAGGTGTGCACGCTGGAGAGAGTGGCACTGATACAAGCTACAAAACCACGCATGAACCAGCAGATAAAAAGGATGAAAGTCATTGCCATCAAAAACGTAAAGCACCCATCACGTTTGCACGCTAGATCGAATAGTTTCTTTTAAGACTACCGTCAAACAACTGTTGAAAGACCCAAGCCCTGCCCCCGACAGGTCAGGAAGAGTGAGCCGCTCACCCGACAGATAAATAGGCAGCCTATAAGCAGAGACACGGCAAAACAAAGCATCCCTTGCCTATCTTGGAGTTTTTTGGTCACGTTTTTGTATTCTAAACGTGGCTCATACATCCAAAATCCCCCCCTTCCCCTAGCTGTTTATGGTATCTATCAGAGCAGTTGCTGACTAAAGAAATGCCGTAGTGTACGCCACGCCAATGCTGTAGTTTGAACGCCACGCCGTGCACCGTACTGGGGATCACGTCTTGAGGAAGGGCCATAACGCTTGTAGTTGAGGCTGATCACAAGTCCGAAACAGACGTCTGCAAGGTGATGTAGTCTGCATGCCTATTCCATCTACACAAAGCTTGAGGGAATTTTGGAGCGGTTTTCATCGATGTCATGAATGATGGGGGCCGCACGGGCAATTAGAGAAAGGGTTATGTGGATAATTCTCACATGGCTTTCAGTCGGGTTGGCGACATTGGCCCGGGCGTTGTCGAGAGAGGGCGCTCCGGGCAGGGACATGTGACAGGGAGCGGCCGGGTGGCGGGGCGCGCTGGCCGGGCATTGGCTGACCGGCAGTGACTTTTGAGGGCATCGTTACACTTTCCTGTGCCGATTTGTCGAATTTGAACTGAAATGAATCGTTCGCTGTGCCCCCTCGGGCACGACATGGAGTTGTCGGAGGACTCTGTGTACACAGATGCAGACGAGGAGACCCTGATCTTAAGTGGACACGGAGACGCTCAGAAAAAATCGCTTAAATGTGTGTTGCAGAAGCGGTGCAGTCTCTTGGAGGTAAGACGACCAGCGTTAAAGGGAAGCGCGTGCATAGAGCCAGTCTCGGTCTCCACCTGAGGCAAAGACGATGAGACTGAACGTGGGAGCGCTTCCACAACTGCTATCTAATGAAATAAGCTTGGTCAGGAGGCACATTATCAAGAAAACTACCGTTCTTGTAGGCTACTGGTAGACCCAATTGTGAGCGGTCAACTGATGTGGCCTGACCCATGTGGATCAAGAGAAATTGGTCGGAATTGTCTCCCCACTGCCTTAACGCATATGCCCGTGCCCTCAATATTCATCTTAGCGTGTTAACACAGGCTTTAACCTCATTTATCGGAATATCGTTCTTTTTATCTGTCGTTACCTCTGATGACGCCATATTTGACCTAAGGTCATACATTTGGTGGACATTCTTAATGGTTTGACGAGACCTCTAATATTTTGTTTTTTGTTTTTCTCATGTGGTTTGGAAAGGTGGATGATTCCAAGGGAAAGCTCGACTGCCTCCCCCCCCCCCCCCCCCCCCCCAGCCGGGCGCCAATGTCTCAGACCCGCGACCGGGCTCGGGTAAACAAGCGATCAAGTTTGGCTGGTAGAACCCAACAAGACAGTACAAAGAGCCTTATTTCTTGTTCAATAAATAGGAAAATGAAGATATGTATGCAGTGGTATTTCGGCTACATGCTTTTATTGAAACGAATAGCAACAGTAACTTGTCATATATGTAGCAATGATATTACTGATATATGGTTTTAATTAAATGTCTACTGGTCAAAAAAATCAATAGTAACGCAAAAGTATTGTGTATGTATTTCTGACATAACTAGCGTTTGTTTATTTCTAAAGATTTACTGCTGATATTCGTTTCCATAAACGCATGAAGCCGTAATATTAACGCAACTATCTCTCCATTTTCTGGGTTATTTTACGAGGACTAAGGCTGATGGTACTGTCCTATTTATATGCACAATGCTCCTTCCAAATGCTCTTAACAACTTCGGAAATGTAAGTCAAGATTCAGCAGCTGCCATCTAGCGTAGGATATAATTTCAGAGAAATCTGTTGACACAGCTTCGTACTTTTCTCAAGTCGCTACTTCGTCAAATGGGACACCATGCAAAAAGGAAAGGGAAAGCTACGTTAAATGATTTATAGAGCGCGATAAACACGATCCAAAAGTCTAATTTATACTAGGTACTTATGCTGAAGTCTAGCCTAAGTGCCAGGCAAGTATAACGCAGCTGTACGGCTTGTCAGTGCTAATCAAGAACGAGACGGCATTCTAAGAGACCTAACAGGCCACAGCGTGTTACGTTGTCAGGCACAGCGGCGGCACGTCGTGGAGCGAGGCACGCTTACTTTCGCGGGCTAAATAAAACGCTTCCACCGGCCCGCACAAACGGTGCTTGGGTTAATCATATTAAACCACACTTAAAGCCGAGGACGCTACAGATTTCCACATTGGAGATGTTACAAAAATCCCGGTGTTATTTTGAAACACTATGCAAGTGGTCGGCGCGCACGCTTCAAACGCATTCATTTCATGCATCCATGGTGCGGCAAATGGCGGAAGCAGAGGAACGGAAGCGTCTCCTATAGAACAGGATTTGTGCAGCTCTGGCGTCCATGGACGGCTCGGCTAATCCTGGTCGGGGATGGTACACAATATTTTTTAAAGGTTTCTGACAGGAATTGGGCGCCGTCTGCTGTGTTATTAGAGGAAACAGCAGAAAAGCGCAACAATATCATCCCAGAGGACAAAAATCAGGCATTGGTGGAATCATTGCGGCCTGTCAGTCTCCTGAATATGGTATTTAGCATTTTGACTAACACACTTACTAGGCGCATTGGGAAAATGATTCGTGGACTTATCAACGAAGACCAGACGGTGTAAATAAAAGGGAGATTGCATTACGCAAAATATCCGAACGGTCCTAGACTTGCTGAAAACCACTCAGGAACTTGAAATGCCGGAAACTTCTTGTATGTTGTGACCTAGCAAAAAGCATATGACTCCATGGATCGAAGATACTTTAATGCCGTCATTACGCAGTTCCATCGTTTTGTTTTCCTGCGTAAATCGAGTAATATCATTAACCAGGAAAGCCACGGCTCTAGCTCTGCGCAGATGCAAATTGACGGTAAGATGTCAAACCCTATCGAATTCTGAGAGGCCTGAGACAGAGATGCCCTTTAAGTTGCAGCCTGTTACTCATGTGCGTAGAACCCACGCTAGCCAACAAATTTGCGGTAACTGGGAGACATAAGTTGAAATATCTGCGTTACGCGGACGGCGTATTGATAGTGATGAATGGCCAAACAGAACCGCTGAAAGAACCCATGAGCCCGCCTACCTCAAATTTCAATGTGCTTGGCCTGAAATAGAACGCACAAAAAACGCGTGCCATGTGAGTCAGGAAACAGCGCCGTAATCGGTCGGCGTATGCCCAGATCTGGGTCCAGGGTGGGAATTCTGCTCAGCGCAGTACCTGAGTATGAAAATCGACCTGCGCAGTAAAAAAACTGGCCGAAATAAACTGTGAAGTCAAAAAGACCACTAGGGGGAATAGCTTTTAGTTCTCTTGCGGGCTCACCGTCGCACGGAAAGACGTACGTCTTAAATGTGATACACTGTTGCTGCCCATAGCCGACATTTCAGTTTTGGAAAAAACAACATCGCAGCCAAATATAAAAGCAATATAATCGTGATGTTTCATTTTACCTGGGGGAAGACAGATTAAGATGAACGACCCACAGTTAAAAATGCCTGGCAGCACGGAGGGCTTCAGATCTCAGACGAGAGCGTTCAGAACGGACAGCCTGGTAGGAGGAGTACTCGGCACGGGATGTAGAAGCAATAGGAAGGCAATAGTGCGAACATGTATATGGTTGATAACGACGTCGCGACCTTTTATCGGCGGTGGTAACGTTTTAGATGCCAGAGTAACACAAACATTAGTTTAGGCTCTAGTTGCAAAATACCGTACATGTATAAAATACAAAGTACCGTCTGGCACAAAATAAGCCACATAGAGAAACCGTCGGGAAGCGAGGCACTGTCCAAACCGCTTCGGTTGTACAGAGATATACACTCAGAAGGTAACCGAAGTTAAAAAAAAAAAAACACTTCCCGGACACGGTGTTGGTACGGTGTCAGACTTGTTGCGACATTGGAAGACGAAGGCTAAAATAAGGGGCTGAGCCAGGTCGCCAATATAACTTCGGAACTAATTATATTCTATGGCATGCCATGTTATCAAAGCTGTCAGGAGAAAGAAAAAGCAACGCTCCTACCCTACAGTCCATAAACATCAAATCTGTCAGATTGCTTTAAGCAGATTATGAAGACATCCAAAGCACGAAGTGGTCATACGGTATCGTGCAAAACAAGCTGAAAATTGCCTACCCGAACATATGCGAAGAAAATGGGAAGATGAGCTAAATCTCCCAAACACGTCTGATTATAGCTGTACGTTTTCATTTGTTTATGAAGAGGACAACGGATTTCAAGCTGAGATGGCTCAGTTCCATGCTTTAACCGCAAATTGTCAGCAAACTTCAGGAAAGCAAACCAATAATATAATCATGACTATTAAATAGCAGCCTTGCTCTGTACGGGGTAAATGCATCTCCCTGTTTTGCTCCGAGATGCATCTCCCTTTTAGTAATAAAAAACGGCCTTGCTCTGTGCGGGATAAACGATTCAGCCGGAAGTGAGAAGTGTCCAGAACGGGCCGAGACCATTTCGCACATATCTTGAGACTGCCCTGGCATTAGAAAGTTTTGGGTCACCCTACAGAGTCCTTGCGAATCCAACTTACAAAGCATTCCGTGATCCTGAGACACTACTAGGGCAATCACTCCCTGTACTTGGGAGCAGTGCTTATCAGCTTTACGTTGGGTAAAGGAGCTCGGTTTTTCGCTCCGAGATGCAGGGCTTCGTAAAGTATTCATTACATTGCGTCAGAGTTCAAAAATATATAGCTACCGTCACAAACAACATAAACATATTGCGTGGTAAGTGGATCCGCTTGACCAAGCTGTTGAAGAATCTGGGCCTTCTCCGCTCATGAGAAGATAGAGTGACTGGCCGTTGTGTGGAAAGGTAGGGTAGGAGGGTGGCGAGTGGGGGGAAGTGCGATGAGAGAACAGAAGTTGGGGAGGGTTCGTTGCACTGAGGTAGCCAGCGTGCATTAAAGGGAGTGTTCCACCTTTAGATGTGGTTTTGAACTGAACTAACCATATTGAAGATATTCGGTGCTTTTCACAACCCTGGCCTTCTTAAGAACTAAGCCCCTCTAGTTTCTGAGCCGCACGCTGGCGAAAATGGGGAGAGTATTTCAAGACTGCCTTGGCGTTCATGACGTCATAAAACGCCATTCAAGTCATGCAATTCCATAAACCTCGCGGCGGTCAAGGCCAAGAAAAATGTAATTGCTGAGGCGTTCATATGTAGTGTTCATGAGCACTGAAAAGGCTCACTAAAAAATCGCCGGATCGGGCCCATTATTAATGAGCTTATGGTTTTCATTGATATTATTCCGTTTGTAATCATATAACTGAAATAGAAGCCAGAAGGTACCGCGGAATGCATTCTAACTGAATTACGTAGTCAATAAATTGAGAAATAATGCGTTAAACGACTGCATGAGATCACCGGCGCTCCCCATTTACAATAGTTCAGTGGGATTTTCTCAAAGGGCAGATCTCAGAGGCTTCGTCACAATTGCATCTGGGTTCTACAGAGTTATAACGCCCGCGCGAATGTAGATTGCGGATCGAAATAGGTCAAGAATCTGCATTAACTTGGGCAAGCTAGGTTTACCTGGGAATGTTCAAACATCCACCCAGAATCGACTAGTGATACAAATTATGAAGGTAGTTTTGAACATGCGCCCTCGCAAATCTTACCAACAATATCCTTTTCGCTTGGCGTTGCAGTCTCCATAGGCCATACGGTAACGGCTCCCTGGCTTACATCAAGTCGTGACCAACGGGTGGGTGAAGATGATGACGTATTAACACAAAGTACGTTTTAACGCCTTAGGACACCAAATCACGCATTTAAAAGATACTTCGTGCATATATTTCACCGCTGTGATTTCAAGAGTGATGTTAAGAACGGATTAACATCACCTCGAATTCGCACTGGATGGAACCTGGGGGGTGTAACCGAGCGGGTAGATGTGCAATCTCTATTTCCTGTGTTGCTGTAACTGTTCATCTGACCAGAGGGCAGCCTCAAAATGGAAAAAATTCAGCCCAGTCTCATCTTTGAACGGTGCGAATTAATTGTGAAACACGTTCAAAACCGCTACGTCACGGCGGTCGTTCTGGCGCGGGACGCGTGGTGCTAGTGCAGTAGCCAACACCGCTCGGTTTTGTGGAAACGGCAGCCCAGACCATCGTTCTCCTTGCTCCCGAGGCTTTGGGCGTCCAGGCTCAAACCTTTTTAATGGCCTTGTTTCGGCTTTGAGCTCACTTCGATCCATTATATTCAACACTAATGAGATCTCGTTTTTCTTTTCTGGCAAGATGGCCTCTTGAGTAGAACACCAGGGGGCATACCATTGTTCTCGGTCAGGTGCTGGATGGCCATTCCGTCCCACCGCCGGGTGTCTTCTGGCTGCCACTCTGGCGACACGGGGCACGACCCCCTGTCGATCCGGAGGCTCTTAGAGATATGCATAATATTACACTGGTCCCTTCCTGACGTGCGGGAGGCCTTCTGCCGCGCGCGGATGGTCCCGGATCGATGCATGAACACTAGTCGACACAACAACATTCCTGATCGCCACAGGAAGTTCAATACTGAGCAAAAGTTTCCCTGAATGACTTGAGACCCCTTGTTGGCACAGAAACACTCTGTTGAGCACTGGGCCAGTGACTGATACAGAATCCCCGCATTGTTGCAAGAGCCCCAACCAATGCAAATCTCAGGCCCGACCCTGTTCCTGCTATGGAAAGGGGTTTCCAAGAGCTCAGACCGAAACGGAGCTGACTGTTTGGTGTTGGTGATTTATGGCCGAAATAGAGGGACGTTCTGTCTCAGCGATCCCCAATCGGTACAAGAAACCTTGTAACTGCCATATGAGACCGCGACCCCACGGGCGCGGTTCCTCAATGTGACTTCCAGCAAGCCCTTCTGGCACTTCAGCCTTCCAATCGGGCCCTTGATCTTTGGTTCCGAGGGGCTCTCCGGCCCCTCTTTGGACCTCCCCAAACAAAGCCCGTGACTGACGCGGGCACCTAGCCGACACATGACCCCTGTTGGGCACTGTGGGCCCCTGACTGACACAGGGGATCCAACGATTGTTTCAGGGACCAAGACCAATGCAAGTCGTGGCCCCGGGCTTGTTCCTGTTTGGGTTATCGGCCCTCAGAGCTCAGACTGACAGAGAGACAACTGTTTGGTGTTTCTGGTCTCTGACCGATCGAGATATCCGCATTGTCTCAGGGGGTTTTCAAGCGATGCAAAATACCCTCCAACTGATATTTCAGGTCACAACCCTGCGGGGTCGCAATTATTTATGTGACCTAGACTGTCCTTCAGGCCCTCATGGCTTCCAACCGAGCCCTTGATCGTCGGTTCCGCTGGATCGCCTAGGCCCCTCTTTGGGTCTCATCGAAGACTGCCATTGGTCGGTTCGGGGCCCCTTGCGAACACAGGACCCTCTGTTAGGCACTCCGGGCCCCTGACAGATACAGGGACCCCAAACAGTGTACATCGCTGGCCCTGGCTTTTTAGGCGATTGGGAAGTGGGCTTTCCGGCCGATACCGACACAGAGCTGACTGTGAGGTACTGATGGTGCCTGGCCGACATATAGACCCATATCGACTCAGGGTCCTCGATCGGCGCATAGACCCCTCTGATTGCTTTTTTAGGGCCTTTCGCAGCGGGATGGAGCCCCTGAATAAAAACTGGCCAACCTTTCGTGCGATTACGTCCTCCAATTGGGCCCTTCATGGTCGGTCCCGGTGGACCCTCCAGGCTGTTCGGGCCTCCTTGAACACTGCCTCTGGGCGACTCTCCCATAGGCAGGCAGGGCCCCTTTCCAACATAGGGCCACCTTTTGGTGCTGTGGGGCCCTGGCAGACACAGAGCCCCGACCAATGTAAATCGCTGGTTCCTGCTTTGTCCCGGCTTGAGGACTGGGCCCTCAGACCTACGCCGACGCGAAGCCAACTTAACGTCATTGGTGGTGTCTGACCGACGTATGGATCCTTATCGACTCATGGGGCCCCTGGTCGATGCTCAGGGCACGCTGGATGGCATTGAACGCGCCCGGCTCTGCGGACCCCTGCCTCTGAATACGACCTCTGGTCAGCCATTCGTACCCTAAATCTTACATTCCGAGGAGAGCGAAGAGCTCCTCGAAATCTAAGAGGGGCATGTCCCCCTGTGCTTCCCACTGCCTACGCTACTGTAAGTCCCAATCAAGTGACCTCTCCGTGTTGAGCCTCAGCACGCACTGCCGGGCGCAACCTGGCCATCAGCCGTGGCCGGCTGCAAACCGCCCGCGGCGCGTTGCCGGCACAGCATCACCGGCCACGCAGGGGCACGAGCATCCGGAACACACCACAGCACGGTCAATGTGTGCAGCGCAGGTGCGCTACATTGCCTCTCACAAAACATTGTGTTATGAATGGTGCGCCGCATCATTGGTGGCAGGAGGTTATTTTGAGCAAATTGTCAGACTCTTGATGCACTGGTCAATGATAATGACAACGCCTCGTCTGTCTGGGAAGGCCCCCGCCGCCAGCCGCGAGGGAAAGCGTCTCCCACGTGGCGGGAAGACGACCAAGTCGCGAAAGTGGTCCGGATCAGGCATCAGGACTGCGGACGTGTTAGGGTTGTGACAAACGGGAACATTTTATAGGAGATTGCAGGGCTAAATGAAAGAAACGTGGTAGGCAAGACCACGTGGAGACGAAGTGCAAGGGATGAAGGATGCCGGAGAAAATGGGACAAACTCTGTGAAGAGAGTCAATGACATCAAAGACTTAAAAACAAATACCCAAATCAATGGAAAGGAAGTTGAAGCCGTCCTGGATACTGGATGTCAGAACAATCTCACGAGGCCGGATGGCCAGATGGCGCTGAATATAGCTGCGAAGCCCACATCTACCTCTAGTAGGACAGGTGGAGATAAGACGCGCGACATCGAAGTCGAGTTCCAAGAGCTCTCTAGCATGGAAAATATCAAAACAAAAAACACGGCTACTTCAAGTTATATTGGCCATACAAAAAACAACAAAACAAAACAAAACAAAACAAAAACACGGCTTTATCAAAGGCGTAACACACCGGATTGAAGCGAGCGGTCGTCCGGTCGCAAGGAAGCCCTATCAAGTGCCGCTGCACTATCAGGAGGCTCTAGGAAAAGATCCCTGTGAAAAGGACATAATTCAGAAATGCAACCCGAGCTATGGGAATCCAATGGTGGTCGTGAAGACGCCTGATGGGACCCTGCGACTATGTGCAAACTACATCACGCTGAATAACCAGACGGAGAAATATCCATACTCAGTGTCGTCCCCAAGTAACATCATGGTAAAGATCCGTGTTGGAAGATTTTCACGAGGCCAGATCTTTGGCTGGCTTACTAGCAGACCAAACTGGACCCTGAGACACGTTACAAGACGGCATTTATAACTGTCGATATCTCCTCCACTATATGGTTCGGCCGATTGGCATGACAAACTCATGGGCAGTGTTTCAGCGGGTGCTGGCCGAAATTTTGCCTGGCCTGAGCTGCGCGCCGGCCTACGCTGAGGGCGTCTGCGCGAGCACTCCAGAGGATGATTTGGAAGTCAACCCGCGGCAGTTTGGAGGGGTGTTCCAGCACCTTCAAGATGCGGGAGCTCGTCTGCATTTTGAGAAGTGCGAGACTGTCACGAAGGCGATCAAGTGTATGTGACATCAGGTGAGCCATGGATAGGTGTCCGCGCTGATCGACAAAGTGGAAGATATCGCGACGTGGTCTACGCCGACAGCGACGTTCGAGATCCGTCAGGCTCTGGGGCCGACAAGCTTCTAGCGGCTGCTCGTGCCGCGACTTGCCGAATTCCCGGCACCGCTCACCGATCTGTAAAAGAAAGACGTGCCGTTCACGTGGAGAACACGACAAGACCAAGCATTCCAACGGCTCAAGAAAGCTTTGTCAAGTTCACCAGTCCTCGCTGAAGCCAATTCAGCCCAGTCATTCGTGGTGACAGCCGATGCCGCCGATACCAGATGTGGAGTGGCCCTGGAAAATGACTTAAAGCCAGCCGCGAGCACTTCAAAGATGCAAACGTCAAAGAAGAGCGTGACTAGGAAGGAGTTGGCCGCCGTGGTCTTTGGAATCAAGGCATTCATGTTCCTCTTGAAAGGAACACCCTTCCTCGGTTGTAACTGACCACTAGTCGCTCCGGAATCTCCTAAAGAAACGCTGTGGAACAGCTGGATTGTATGGGACACTACGGTTTCGACATCATGCATGGACGAGGTCAGGAGACCATGCATGCGATAGCGCTGTCTGGAAGGTCGTTGTGACAACTGACTTTCAAAGCCGACACTCTGAAGTCAGCAACCGATGCGGACGATGCGGACTGTGCGCCCTGAGAGAAGGGTTGTGGCAGAGCATGCTGAGTCAAGCCTCAAGTGCGGAGATGCAGTTTTATGCGCCTGAAAATTCCAAACATCATGTGATCGACGGATTTGTGCTGAGAACGTTTCATCACGGTGTTGACGCTCGGATCTAATTCCAAAGAGTCTGCGAAAGAAGTGTTCTGGGGATGTGTCATGACCATCCAACGCCCGGTTACCTTGGAGTAAGCAGGACGCTGGCTCGACTGACCAAGAACCACTACTGGTACGACGTCAATAGGGATGGAGCCAAACTGCCTGTCATTCGTCCGGAACAAGATCGAGCGTCAGCACCGCGGCAGCATCGCGAGGGACTGGGCACTGTGCCAGTGATCGGGAGTCCCGATTTCCAGTGGGGAACCGACATCCTGGGACCCCTGGACGCAAGAAAACGAGACAGATGATACATGCTGGTGGTCACAGACTTTTTCACAAAGTGGGCAGAGTAGTCGCTCTCACTGAAACAATGGCTGCAACAGTGGCGAGAAAGATCGTGGAAGTCTTCACTAGGTTCCCTTAGTGCAGCGAACTCCTGACGGACCAAGACGGCAACTTCGAGAGCGAGCTGGTGAAATAACTCCGTGTGTTGCTGGGCGCGACAAAGCTGAGCACGACGCCGTATTACCTGGTGGGCAATATATAGACCGATCAGTTCAACACCGCCGTTTGTGTAATCCTGCGTGCTTGCTACTGTGATGGGTGGGACGAGACACTGTCTTAGGCATTCTCGGCGTACAACAGCCCTATGCATTCGACGGCGGGGTATTCGCCCTACGATCTGATCGTTTGGATTCCAGCCAGAGAGTTTGGCTGTCTATGAGCTGCAGGGATCTGGAGACGAAACCGGTCGTCGTTTCAAGTCTCACGCGATGCTCGCAACTGATGTCAGACGAGATGTACAGAAGAGCACATCTCGGGCCCTCGACACACTGCGGAAAGGAACGTCGGGTCGCCAAGTTTCTTCAACAGGAGATGATATCATGGTTGGATCTCGAGTTCTCATAAACGTCTCAGGAAAAAGAGGAAGCTGGACGAAATGTATCAAGAGCCGCACGACGTTCTGGCAGCTCACCGCCCCGACTATGAGATACAACACGGCGTAAGAAGATACAGGGTCGATAGGCGTCACCTATGGCCTTGGCGGAGATCACCGGATGTTCTCGAGCGGGAAAGCGCATTCGCTGATACTTTGGTTGATAACCCCCTCAAGAGCAGAGCGAATTCGGCCAAGATGACACTGGATGGGACGAAGACGTCGCCGCCGAAGATGAATAAGTGGATGCTGGTAATGAAAGGGCCGACAATGCAAATTAAGAAGCTGACACTCTAGCGTCGGCGAAAGGTTACCCTGGCCCAAATCATGACCTTTTGTCGTTTTTACCTGTGCAGAAATGATTGAGACGTCAGGTGTCAAGCAAACGCCGGTATAGGTTACATCATCGCGATGTTCAATCGCGCGTCCAATTGCGAGTGTGGAGGACGTTCGGGATATCCGCTGCAGCGATTATCGTTTTAGAAGGGAAAGGGGATGTTAAGGGTTTTGTCCTCGCATTACCATATGCTTTCTGCTCGCTGCCATATTAGTCAGCTGTTGGGGCTCTCTCTTCGCCCGGGCGCCGAGGTGGGAGGCTGCGGTGTGTCGTGATGGCGGTAGGTTCGTTGGCTTGAGGATTTAGATGCAACACTGCAAAAAGTTCAAGTGTTTAAGACAACCGTCGTCCTCAACGAACCGGGTACACATAGCCATCGCTTGGCATGTAGGTGCGCAAGGTCGTATTGAGAAAACGGGCCAATCAGAGGAAGAACTATCCAAGAACAGCGTCAAAAGCAGAAGCTCTTGTTCAGAAACTTGCCTCTAGCGATCGGTAGCTCGGCGGTATCTGTGGTAGCTACGTAGGTCTCAGCCTGCAGTCATTAATTAGCATTCGTTCGGTAGCAATAGCTTATCATAGCAATATTTGTGAACAAATCTATTCGTATCCGCTTTGAGTAGCACTCCGGGCCGAACCTCAATAGCGGGAACATCCTCTGTGAGCGCATGCACTGTGCTGTTCGGCAGAGACGGCGTTCTGGGGCCGCTGGGGCACGGTCACCGGCTGGGGCACGACCTCGTACCAGGGCAAGGCCAGCCCGCTGCTGCGCGAGGTCCGGCTGCCGCTCATCTCCAGCGACGCCTGCAGGCGTACCTCCTACGGCTCCATCATCACCCGCAACATGATCTGCGCCGGCCTGGCCGCCGGAGGGCGTGACTCGTGTCAGGTCAGTACCTTCAGCAAGGCCGGCGATACTCGTCAGGTCACAACGGCTCGTACTCAAAGAACAGGAAAAGGGACAGCTCAACAGGTGCCGTATTACCAACCGTGTCCGATGCGATCTTATCTAGCGGCTATTGTTAGGGAAAATGCGTCGATGCCACCGACACATGTCATCGATATATACGTTGATAAATTTTCTTAAATTCATTGCCACCAGTCGCGTTGATCCGCCACATATATCGAAAAAACGTGCATTTGAACATCATTTTATAGTTTAGATCCGGTTGACGATGATGACGATGATAACGGTGATGTCCTCGGAAGCCGCCGGTGGGCGAGTCGGTCATTTGGTTGTCGGTTCTGTAGACTAATGTTCTGATCAATATCAGCCTTATCTAACCGCACGTGAAAACCATTTGGTCTGCCGATAAAGAGCACCGCAATCATTTAAACCATTTACAGCACATAATCTCCAGCCTGCCTCTTGCTCATTTCGCGTGTTTATTGCTCGACTGCTTTGCATTCATCAGACTAGAAGTAGACAATACAGAGCAACTGAAATTCAGAAGTCACTGGTGCGGGAATACGAGATTCAGAACAGGAAAGGTGGTACATGGTTTCCTACAGTTCGGTTCTCTGCAGAGGCACACCGCTCAAGTGTGAATGGTAACACCTGGCCCGTATTGCCCATCAGAAGCGCCAACATCCTGGCTTTGCATAGTCACCCTTAGAATACAGTCACGGCTTCGCGGTTGTGGCTTGGTGTGACGCTGCGGCTTCGTGAGCTCGGCGGCAATAACCTGTGATCACACGACCCTGCTCCAGATTCCCCTACCTGCCGGTAGGATGCCTCCCTGCTCCAGGTTTCTCACTCTACCGGCAGGGTGACTCGGGCGGCCCTCTGGTGGTGCGGCAAGAGCACAGGTGGCGCCTCGTCGGTGTCGTCAGCTTTGGCTTCAAGTGCGCGGCCGCTCAATATCCGGGCGTCTACACCCGGGTACAAAATTACGTCGACTGGATCAACTGGTACATCGACAATGAATAGCAAATCTGACCTCAAGTCTTGAAATGGTGAGCAACAGTGCTGCAAGACCACAGCATGGCCTCCATTGACCATGATGGAATGTCCACCGCAAAAGGCCATTCAAACCACAGGCGATGGGAAAGTTATGGAATTAGTTACGTGTTTTCATATGAGATTCAAAAGTGTGCCATACATTTCCGTACTGTTTTACGCGATAGCCACTTTAGCTGATACATGATAAATAAAGGTGACGTTGTGGTCGCTGTTGGCCAAGCTTCTCTTTAATGGTTTGCAAGACCGCGGTGTAACAAAAGTGTACAACGCGAATGGCATGAGCTGGGTTTAAACACCGTGACTAATTAAAGAGCACGACTGTAAAGGTTTTTACATTACGTAAGGGAATTATTCTGGGGTTTTGATAGACAGATGTCCGGAAACAGAGCCAGGGTTTGTTGCGTGAACCATGAACCACCATTAGGTCGTGAAATTTCGGATCAAGGACGAAATTTTCCGGCAAACATTGAACGCTCCGTCTCGCTCGACACGGTCCGTCCCACCCTCAGACGGCAAACATACACACCCTCGCGTAAAAACGACACGGTCCGTCCCACCCTCAGACGGCAAACATACACATCCTCGCGTAAAAACGACACGGTCCGTCCCACCCTCAGACGGCAAACATACACATCCTGGCATAAAATGTGTTAACGGTTGAAGACATTGCTATGAGGCTTAGCGATTCCAGACATTCTCCGTCAACCAAAGCCTCCTAGCGTGAGGTAGGCCTGTGTGTGCGTGCCAGGTGTCTGTGTCAATGCTGCACCCCAGCGGATCACGTGCCTGGTGCCTGTATCGATACTGACTGCACCGCTGCGAAACACGTGCCAGGTGCCTGTGTCAGTACTGACTGCACGCAACCGAAACACGTGCCAGGTGCTAGTGTCGATACTGGCTGCGCCACAGCGAAACACGTGCCAGGTGCCAGTGTCGATACTGTCTGCACTACACGCCAGAGAAACACGTGTCTGGTGCTTGTGTTAATACTGAAGAAGCAGCAGCCAGTCTGGTATTGGGCCGAGGGATCCAGTAGGAGCCGGGATCCAGTCTCGTATTAAAGGGAAACATCCGGCAAAAATAAGAGCCAGGTTGACAATTGGCCGAAAGGTCCAACAAGAACCAAGATCCAAACTGATACCAAGCCAAGAAAACCAGCAATAAACTATAGCCAGGCTGGCATTATGTTGAAAGATGCAGCAAGAACCAATATTTAGCCTGAAACACATAGAGATAAATTTAAAAAAATCCAATATGCAGCTCAGGATTTAGCAGGATTAAGCTGAGACCCAGCAAGAACCAATTTCCTGTCTGGAGTGATGCCAACGTAACCAGGAAGAACAAAAATCCTACCTGAGCCCCCTGTCAGCAAGAACCAAGGTGTTACTCAGGGGTACAATTTTCAAAGTAGTTTTAGAGGCTGAACAGGGAAAATAGCTAGACCTATTCCCGCTGCTCTGTCTTTTCTGTCTTGTCTTGTGCTGGGAGGGCTGGGATGACCCAACAGTGTAAAACCACACCTCTAGCGTTCCTTGAGGTTTATGCAAATACATGCGACCTGTCTCATAAGTGGTTCATTAACGTACATCGAACCACGTGCATTGCTGGATTATTTCAGAAAGCTTTCCAAGATTTAAGTCGCTTTATGCAACCATATCACAATAAGATCTACAACATCTGCCTCACTGTAGAGTGGAGCATGAAAAAGGAAACTATGTACCTTTGGCCGTTCCATTTTTATGCTTGCATGTAGTCTTGTGTATAGCTGAGAACTCACTTTTGATACTTGTACCATAATCTTTTCTCCAAGGCTGGTCAGTGCAATATCCGTAAATTTGTAAAATTGCTACCTCACCACAATAACCCAAGATTTGCTCAACTTACTGATTCACGGAAATTGCTGCTCATTTGCATCACGTTGCGCTTCTTCAAACAAATCCTTGCTTACGGGTCACTGTAATGGGAGCTGCTTTCCAAGACAATAAGCCCTCATGAGTACAGGTGACTGCAAGCTTTGATGACTGCATCTTAGCAACCAGACTGGAGAGCAAATGCCATAACGCATAAAATAATTGCGGTGCTTCACCTTATTCGAGCTGATCTATTCCAACCTCCTTTTTTGCAACCGTTTTGGATACTGTAATAGGCATTATAGTCAAGTTACCAAAATGTTGACCCTCAATGTCAACCCGCGCCAGAGTGACCGGTTGGATACTCTTCGACGGGTGGTGGGGGGATTTGACCCGCTGAGATCTCAAGAACTAGGAGAGCTAGAGACACCAAATTCACAGGGTGTATTGACCTGTATATAAACTCACTTAAATCAAAGTTTAAAGTTCCCGGGTGATGACTTTCAAGTAAAATAGGGTCAGACAAGGTCAAATTACAGGCTGGTCTCTAAAGACCCCCTAGAAAGTAGATGACTGGAAACTAGGTCAATACTTAGAGGACACCAATTTCATTTAGCAATAGACAGCAGTAGAACTATAAAAAGACAGACGACATTTGGTCTAAGCGTAGTGAATTACTAGGCATATTGGGTGTATTTAACAGTATGGCAAGATCCTAATGTGATTGGTTGGTGCACCATCCATAATAGACGCCCCTTTTATTCCGCAATGACAAGCGCATTGCTTCAGTTGTCAGATAGCCATTTGTGAATATTGGGCAATAATCTTCAGCTAGCATCAAAGCTTTATTAGTTGTAATGGTGGTATCAGGTCGCGCTGATTGTTTTTCTGGCATGTGGTGGTTTATCTTTATGTGGTGAGAGCAGAAATATGCGGGTTATCCTGTGCGATAGGTTCAGCTGTCAGGCGATGACTCCCAAGTTGTGGGCAACTGATCCATAACTAACAGTTAAGTTTTGTTAGTTGCATTGGTGATATCAGCACATGCTGATTGTTTGAGATCCAGGATGTTGGGCGAAAGGACCAGCAGGAACCATGATCAAGGGTTTTATTTTGTCAAGAGAACCAGTTGGAACCAGGATCAGCGACCTGGTTTTGTCGAAGCAGCCACTGGGATCCAAGAGCAAGCTGGGAACCGGGCACACGTTGTATTGAATGCCTATTATATTCAGCACAAGAACTGCCAGCTCAACATGGGTAGGATGTCCTACTGCACTATCTCGTAGCGCTAAGAACACGATCGGTTTGCAGGCCAGGGACGAGTTGCTGACCACTTAAACAATGAGGGCGAAACACGCGCGCGCAGTTTGGACGCACTTCAAGCCACCTGGCGTTTTACCTGGGGCGGCACCAGGCTCCCCCACTGGCAGCCTACCCACGTGCCAAGTTTGGCAATCGCAACTTATCCCCGTTGGCGGCGCGGGGTGAGCCACTTCAGGGGTTGCAGGCGCCCGACGGCACGTCCCGTGACACGCACCGGGCACCGACGAATAAATCATGGAAGGCATTGGTGGCCATGCTCTCACCGACGGAGGGATCCGTACGCCCATCCGTTTGATCTGCAACCGCAACATTTGGATTTTTGCAGAACCAGTAGCACGTTGCATGTCTCTGCGCTACATCTTTACTTACTGTACTTCTATTAGCTTTGCATATTTTACCCCTCTACGTAAAAGTTTTGACGACACTTTTACAGTATTTTCGAGAAAGTTAACATTTCATAGGCCAATAAAAAATACAGAAGCAAGAGCATCCATGTGACATCAAATTGCTGAGAACATACGCTGTCATTTTCCGCACGGCGCTCGTGGAGAACAACTTGCTTTCATGTTGGTCATTGGGACTTTACGACGCACTCAGTTTCTGATGCCTTGCAGAGTCGGCTGCATCTCCCCCTCTCTGGAACGGCGGCCACCGCGGGGAATCGAACGTCTTACTGTTGATTTCTCAGACGCGGACCTCAGCCACTTCACTATCGGCACACTAGAACCCTTTCGAAAGTCCGAGTACATATATATATATATATATATATATATATATATATATATATATATATATATATATGCGTGTGTGTGTGT
Source organism: Pollicipes pollicipes (assembly GCF_011947565.3). Lineage (NCBI taxonomy): Eukaryota > Metazoa > Arthropoda > Thecostraca > Pollicipedomorpha > Pollicipedidae > Pollicipes > Pollicipes pollicipes. The sequence continues at coordinate 34,049,567 of NW_023597054.1, read as the reverse complement.
GTGTGTAATTTATTTTAATCCTTCCCCCTCTCCCTCTCTCTATTTTTGTCTGTGGGTTTCCCTATGGTTCCATTGACTGGGAGCCTCTGGCTCATTTATCTAGCGAAAAAAGCATACTGCTGTACAGCAACAAACTTGGAATAAGTTTACAAATGTAGTCTTTGTCATCGACTTTGAAATATATGAAGAACAATTACCGGTCTTTCACTTTAAATACCCTAAATTACAGGGACCGCAAAATGAAACGCATTGAACTTGATGAGCCATATTCGTTTAAGACAACACTAAGTCTCGAGTAGGCAGCGTTTGTGAAAGCGTGGTTTATCGGAGCAGACGAAGCGTACAGTAACTTATTGATCCGTACTAAGAATATAATTCGGCTCCCCATCCAAGCCCTTTTTGTTGCGGCCTGTCTGCAGCGTTATACACTCGCGAGGCCTGTCGAACTGAATGTATCGGATCGCATCGTATCGCATTGTCAATGCGACCACGGAATCAACCGCACGTAAACCATCGGAGTCGTAAAATTCGACGCACAATTTACAAATTTATTTACACGTCGTTCCGAAACTTGATATAACAGATTTGCCGGATGGTACTGACTGATGATGCTGACACTTCTGTGATGTCAAGTTGTCGGGGGAGGGGGGACGACGGACCACGGACGGACGCGGACGACGGGCACGCTGACACACCGACAAACAGACAGATAGGCAGCGGGACGGGCGCCGACCGCGGGGCTCTCGCGCCAGAGCTCCGTCTCGGGACGCTCTCTGCAACGAGAGATGACTAGATCGCACTCAGTCCACCCACCGCCAGTGGGCTGCGGACAGCTGCACGCCACACGCACACGCGCATCGCGCCAGTATACACACATCACAAGTGAAATATACATATGTATGGGTTCGAGCAGACAGAGCTTATAAAAACGTCCTTGGAAGGAGTGCGCGGCGGCGGCCGGCCGGCCGGGGGGCGCCGCACCCAGGCCGATCCGGGCGGCGCCAACGGCCGGCGGGCACGCGCGCCCTGCGTCGGGTCACGTGCCGGAGACTGTACACAGCTGCTGAGTGGTGGCACCGCCAGGTGGCAGGGCGGTGGGGAGGTGGCCTCCCAGTGAAAGATGGGTCGAGATGTTGTTTCGTTTACCTGGAAACACGTGGGGCGAGGTCAGACCGCTGCAGACGTTAGTAAAGGCAACCAAAGATCTTTGAGGAGGTTTCAAGGATAACAACCATTGACACTGGCCTACTTACACAATGTGAAACATTGGTGAGCACGGAATGTCGACAGGAAACGATCAGACAGCATAACGCAACTCACACAAGTGGTAATTGAGTTAACATTGCATTTTTGTCTTTACATTTTGCACTTAAGACAAGACTGGCACGTTCGACAATACCCCGCCTTACCGTTGTTGGGACATTTAGTGTAAGCCACAGCATTCAGTTTAAGGAAGGATGGAGATGAAGAACACGGATGGAATACCTGTTTAGATGATCGCTCTCGGCTTGTGCGTTGGAATGCACATCATGGGGAGTGTTAGCGAGCACTTGTGTGCATACCAACACACCAAACAAGGAAGATAGCCCGACCTGTTATTTTTTCAACCCACAGTTATCAGCTTCGAACGTCTGTAATGACATGAAATAAGGCTGCACTTGCACAAGCTGATTGCACAAACCTTTGTGGTAGCCATGCACTTACGGACTGTGCAATGTGCGGTGTAGTACGTGGAGGTCGGCGCCCTGATGTTGTAAGCTTAAACAACCAATTTTTACTTCGATAAAGTCGACTTTTATAGTGGACAAATTCAATGATATATAAATAAGAGAATTAGTAAGCAGAGGACCAGAATCAAAAGTCAGCGTTTCACTTCGCCCAAAAGTATCGCTAGGAGTATAAAGTGATAACGATGGGTGGATCCAGTACCGGATCTTGAGTGTTTTTTGAAGTTTCGAAGATAATGATGATTGCTCGAAAACGGCCAAGCCTGCCAGTGGTTTATGTCCTCCCTAATCTCTACCAGAGTCGTTTGGAGCGGCTTGAGGCCTTTGGTTACCCTGGGCACGCCGGTGGCGCGTGGCGTATCTGGCATATGTACAACGCAAAAGGCATGCAAACTGAGAGGTCTTCAGCATTTCGCACCAAACCTATCTACAAGACGCAAGGCGGAGCGTGGCACGCTCCGCGGCCACGCGCGCAGCGGAGCCGGCAGACACCGTTTCCGGTTAATGTCGACGCGGCTGGCGCGTTCGCTCAGCCTGTCTGCCGCCGCAGTCGGGCGCTGGCGGCCGTGGCATGCCGGTCGGGCCGAGGGCAAGTTACCTGCGCTGGGCGAGGCGCTGACCGCGGCTAGGGCACACTACGCGGCCGACTCAGGGAAAGGGCCAGCCAGCATTCGCTTGATGAAACCTAGGGAGCAGGCGAGTCAAGCAGACAGGACACCACGAAAGCATTAGGCTAGCCTCGGGAGCTTCCACGGCATGCCGAGTCGCCTCGTCTGTTTAATGTCATAAACTCAACGAGGCGACAGCAGCTTTCGTGTGCCGTGATAGCCCCCGTGCATGGCACTTTCTATTGCCGGACAGAGCTGTTCGCTCGAAGCGCGGCTGCTGATCATAAAAGGTAGTACAAAATGCGACGGCTTTGAAATATTGCGGGAAGCCTGGACTTCACCACGCATGGACGGGAACTTTGATTCACTCGTTGCTACCTTCTGGGGTTTGCCGACTTCCTGGCTTACTTCTTCTCTGGATTGGGACCGGCCAGTAGCCTTTTGACAAAGGCTGAAAAGCAATCACCAGTTTGACTGGGCTGGCCATTTTCCAGCGCAAATGACGGTCGCCCCGCGGGTGCGGCACTAACAACGGGTGGCTTACAGTGCAGTTATCCAACGGACGTGGGGTCAGGCCACACACGGGCGGAGGCGGGGGGAGGCAATCTATCATACTCTTGTCCGAAGCTCCTCCGACGTACTGAAAACGTCAACTGAGTGCTGAGGCCAGGCTTGTCTGAGGGTGGGGGTGGGGGGGGGGGGGGGGAGGGCAGGAGGTCCTGCGAGAGAGCAATGATAACCACATGGAGAGCGGCTGCTTCGGTGAGTTTCCCGCCACAACTGGGACTCGCTGCCATGCCGGTCGCCATGCCTGCTTGGAAAGGGAATCATCTACCTCTCGTGCGTGAATGTTGAGAACTTGCGAATCTACTTCGCGTCCGGGAAAGGTCCAGCTATCAGCCTTTTGCAGAAGGCTGCAATATAGGCAATGATGCAGCTCTAGTTACCTACACAAGAGCTCTAGTTACCTACACAAGAGCTCTAGTTACCTACACACGATTCACTCACGCCTGGGCCACTACTGCGTTGCTCGTCAATGCATCGGCTATGATACACGACATGATACAAACGAACTAGTAAACCTACATATTGACTGAAACTGAGCTTATGCCGAACCAGGTAGTGCTGCGTTGAAGACGCTCGTCACACGTGTGCAGTCAACACTCTCTATGTTTAGAGCCGCTTTTAAACACGGCCTGCTTCTAATATTGCGGAAATGCACAGTGCTCGGTCATCGCTACGGTGTCAACGCCATACATCTCACCCACGCTGAGCATCACAGTACGCTAAAGACAGGGCGCGAGTTGTCTACTCTACGGTAGACCTGTAGTAGGTTCCCCTCTTTCGCCAAACACTATCTGCTATCTGCGGGCTATTCACACGACCTACTTCATTCTCGTAACGCACCACTTACGCGTCTTCGATGATATATTTTTTAATGATTTTGCGTGCTCATTGCAGCATTGTGCAAATTTTCTTAAGGAAAGCTGAAATGGGGTCAACAGTGATGCGCGATGTATCGTGAGAGTCTGAACTATAAGACCTACCCGCCGGTTAAAACCATGTAACCTACACGTTGTGACGATCAAAATGGAACTAAAGCCGATACGTACGACACTTTCCGCTGATTGCACAGAAAATTTACACTGGGCACTCAGCGCAAACACAAATTCGTTGTCAATAAAAACGCAATAAAAAAGAATAAAAACGCGAAGTGCCCAGCCTTCGAGCCAACAACAGATCTTCGACCAAGTCTGATCCATAGCACCATGAGGGGTACCCCAAAACAAAAATACCGTTCCCCGCACCCGCATACATACAGCTTTAGGTTGTGCATTCGGGAACAAGATCCGGTGTCAACTTACGCTCGTATGGAATAAAGCCATCCTCGTCCTCTTCATCGCAGCACTCGGCCATGATCTGCGTAACTTCCTTATCAGACAGCCGCTCACCTAAGGCAATTCCGGTCATCAGTGGGCGTGGTCGTATGACGCGCATGGTAACTAGCACTGAGCTACGTTTGAATATTTCAAAGGTAGCGCTGCCATTTGCTAGAAACAATCTACGCTATGTACGAGAGCACACCAGACAAAAGATCTTAGCAGTGCTGAATACGCTCATGTCGAAGTAATGATGCTATCATTTGAAAATGGGGACCCGGTTCCAAGCCGTAACTGCATTTTAAAGTCAAGGATGTGGAGCCGGTGAAACACGCGCGAAATGAATGTTGTTCACAAAGGAACACAGAATGGCAAGGAAATGTAGAACGTCGGCCCGACGTCCAAGCATGGATCACTACGCTGAAGGGAAGCTGTATTATTCTACAATAACCGCAATACGGTACCAACGATCGAATCCAGACCAGGCATGTCTGCGCACAGTACGCAGCATGAAATACCCATAACGAATGTCCACAGTGCCTGGTGAAGTGATGAGTAACTCTGCACGACCCTCTCAAAATTCTCAGAAACATGCGCCCGTGTAGCATAGTCGCGAATGTTTGAGAAAATGTCTGAACAGATAGGGTTGTCCCGCTGCACAACAAGGCAACAGTTTGGACATCCTACATCAGCGTCCAGCCACTGACCGAGGGAGAGCAGGACGTGTGAGAGTTCAGCCGCCATCATGGTGCCGTTCTCGGCCTTGTCGTAGAGTTTCAGGCATTCCATAAAGTCTTCGAAGCCACCCTGGTCCTTGTCCTTCTTGACCTGCGAGAAGATCGGCAGGAACTCGTCCAGCTTCAGCTTCTTCTGCTCTGTAAGGAGCAGATGGGGACCATGTTACAGACCAGCTGAGAACGCACAATGCGACAGCGGTAAGCGGCAGATTGTGACTTCGCTACAGACCAGCTGAGCGCGACCAATCAGCATGTTACGTGTGACGGGAAATGGTGATGCACGACATTTGTTCAGGATTGCATACCACAACGCAAGAATATTTGTTATTGTGAGTTCAGAGTTCTTATGCTGGCAGTTATTGACTTTCAATACACCACAAGAACTGGTTGAACGACGTTATCAAAGGAAAAAAACGCTGTATTGTCAATGCTCGACGTTTCAAGTTGTGCTCGTGGTTACGAGTGAGGGTATGTAGATTGATGACTAACAGCATGAGAACTCTGAGCTCCTAATGCCGGAAACCAGGACATTAATACATTCCTTTCCTATATCAAATGTTCGTAGGACACATCGCTCACATGGAGTCCATTACCCTCTTCCATACTATGACATGACACAGTCTACAAGAAGGGGCCAATGCTTTCTGCGAGCTATGCCGTCAGTCAGTGGGAGTGACTCCAGCCGGCTGTGTATCTGCTTACTCTTGATCTTCTGCCCGCCGAGCTTCTCGATCATCTCCAGGGTGGGGTTGAGGTTGAGCGCGCGGAGCACGTCGCCCAAGTAGTAGGCGTCAACCTCCTCCTTGCCTTCGAAGTCGTAGATGGAGAAGGCAAACTGAGCCCCTGCGAATGTAACGTTGGTGTTGAGGTTGAGGTATGCGGGTGTGTGCATGTGAAGAACGTCTCGAAGACGTGTGCAGGAAGGTGGCAACGTTAACATGTTTTTTTTCTGAGGCGTATGCAGCGTACACATTTGCTTCATGACGTTTGCTGGTGTACTTATGCAGCATTTCACCTCTCTATGGAATAGAAAAGCAGGTAAAGCACGCATAGATGTTTGCACCTTCGCCAGGCATTACATCTGACTAATGCATCTCAAAGCACAAGCCGAAGCTGTCGGGGTCGGTCAACTTGTGTTGACGCCTGCAGCAGGCGTAGGACGTTACGCACATGCGCAGTTGACGCAGTTGCTTTTTGTACGATCAAACATTTTGTACATTTTTCACTTATTTCGGAGAAAAAAATTATCTTGAGACCTACTTCAACATCGTATTGACCTCCGATGGGGTTCATAATATTTATAAAATGGCATGAAACTTATCAAGTTGGAGATATTCGCGTAGGATGGTGAGCATTTTTTGTCTCAGACTGAGTAAATAATCGTCTGGGTACAGGTTGGCTACCAATCATCAATCATTCGGCTGAATGATTGATAATCGGTAGCCAGCCTGTATCCAGATGATTATTTACTCAATCTAAGTAAACTGACTGAATGTTTGCTGTCAAGGGTTTGATTCCGAATTTTTTAAAATTGACAAATTTGCTTCTTTATTTACTGACCATCCACGCGTTCTTTTGGTCGTGGATCGGTATTCCATGCCAGCCAGCGGATGGCAGACCACGAGCCAGCCCGGCCGGCGCGAGAGTATACTGTCCCGCATGGCACATGGCCTTTGCGGAACATAGCCTGTCTGGCAGCATACCGCTGACCGCAAAAGTTCAGCCATGGAAGTGCCTATTGTCTTTAGCATTCACGTGAGATTCGATATGAATTCAATGGTTTGAAATACGTTTACAAAACACAATGCGACGCTCTCTTACTAATTTGAAACGCACTTTGTAGTTAAAACAAAGGTCGCTAAAAACGAAGATCTGAACCCGCCTCAAGCAAATGCTCCCATTGTGCCTTTCCACCAACCACACGGACACACTGTTTTTTAGCTTGCAACCCGCGGGCCCGGGGGTAGCTCAGCATCGCTCCGGTAAAACCGGCCGAGCCGTTTTCAGAGCGGACTCGGATTACGCGCCAAGAATAACATCGGGCGATCCCGACCAGACCCCGCCGCTCCGGCAGGGTTTTCGGATTTGTCAGTGGTTCAACGACACAGCGCTTAAAGAGTCTGTGTTCTCATCGGCATCAAGCGATAGCTGCATCGTTGCATCCATCCCAGTGGGGAGTCAAAAAAAACAAAATAATGGCATATCAAAGGCTCACCCAAAATTTTGAGCACGTGCTTAGCCTGATCTGATTGCCATAAGTATTTTTCATGGCCCGTTGTCTCACTGTTCAAGAAGTCGCATAATTGCGAGACACAAGACAGTGAAGAAGTCGCGTTCCAGAACCTTTCCATGAGCATTGGGGAGGGGATTTACGGTTTTGAGAACATCCTTCCTACACAGCGCGTGTAGGCCCCATTGTTACAGACGTGGGAAATATAGATAGACATGAAAGACATGGCACGCTAACTGACCAGTCACATTTCACAGAAGCTGCGTATTGTGATGCGTTTGAGAAGAGCTATTCTCAGCATCTGTGACACATGGTTCTGCCGCCTGGTATCTGCCTTGGACGGGGCGTCTGCCGTCAGGCTGCGCGCCGTCGCCGCTCGGGGGCGCTGCTGTCGCCTGGCAGCCGGCCACTCGGCATAGTTTCGGCAAGGTTCCTGGGCCAGATTTAGCGCAAACACCTGCCACGGGCGGCCGCGACGTCCGGGCGGCGGAGCCGACCCCGCGGCGGCTCACCAGGCTGGCCCGCTGCCAGCCAGGTACAGTCATCCCGGCCAGGGGTGGCCCGTGTCTCCCCTCGTCCCGCTAGAGCCGGAAGAAATTCGGGAGCGGTGGGTGGTGGCTGCGCTTTACTGAGCGCGTAGCTCTTTGATGCTGGTCATCATGATGACGAATTTGCTGTCGTCCATCATTAACCGTGTTCGAATGAAGCGGATAGAAGTGCAGGCATAGATACTATCTATGCATTAGCAAGAAACAGATCGTCAAGAAAATAGCTAACATTTTTGCTGTAACTATGATACTGTACTTCAGTCCAATGTGTACAACATCAAAACAATGACACGCAAGGGTACGCATCGACATCATATGATCTAACAATCTTCAAATTATGACTTCACGTTTAACTTAATCATCTCTCAATCAGTAATCTGATTTAATGATGGTGCCGACATCTTAAGTACATGGTCATCACCTGTCGCTGTGCATACTCCATTCAGGCCTCAGGACGGATGAAACAATTACACGTGAAGTGCGGAGGCCGAGGCATTGACAAACGCCTCGTCTCACAAACACCCCTGCCAAACGTGGCTAGTAGTGCGACAAATGACTGGGGCACCGTCAGCGCATGCTGTCGCACATAAGCGGGGGAAGAATGGAGCCGGGGTACTCACTCTCAACATCCCTGGCAGCGAGGTCGGCCTGCGGGAAGAGGCCGACTGTCAGCGGACAGTGGGGCCCACCTCGCCCAGTCATGTCACGGCACCAACAGCCAGGCGGGAGTGCCGTACAGGTCCGTCCACGATATACGGGTATGCAGCCGCGCAGACACATAGCTACGCATGTCGTAACTGCCCCCAATGGGTAGAAGACGGCTGGTGAATACAGAACGGCTGTGATGATTCATTTCCTCGCTCATCTAGATTTCAACGACACAGCTCGAAGTCTCTAAACGGGAGATGATCCGTCCCAGTCATTTGCCTGTCTCTGTTATGAGCACATTATGCAGAGTCGAGTACAAGTTGAAGAGGACACGTTCTTTCGGTCAGTCTCCTTCAAACATCTCCTAGGTCCAACTCTGCCTATCATAATCATACAACTTCAAGCTTTAACACCCGCAGATCTCCTGGCCACCAAGTAGCCAAGGCTAAGCCAAGCTTAGGAATAGCCAGGCCTCGTCCGCACCGCAGAGATAGGCCCCAACGCCCGACTCGCCGAAGTCGGGGGGCAAGCTCTTACCATGGTGTTGTTGGTGCGGTGGGATGTTGCGCTGTGCACCCCTCGCTGACTAGACCCGAAGTGAACCCGCACTGCCGCCGCGCAGCCGCTGCTCCCAATTTTGGCGCGCAGATGGCGCCTCGCTCGCCGGCTAAAAATACGCCGACGGATTCTTGTTGGCCGCCCGCAGTCGTGGGGACCCTGTCCGGTCACACGATACAAAACTGCCAAAGCTGGGTGGACGGCACTGCGCCGGCCCTCAAACGGTCACTGGCGCAGCCCGGCGCCGCTGGCGAGTCAGCTGACCCCAGGGCTGCACCTCGGGGATCCTCCGGGACTGCGGGGACGCCCCGCGGAGGTGCTGTACTGAGGCTGGTCTGACCCACGCCACCCAGTGCGGAACATCATCAGGTGTTCGCTGCGGGTGCTGCTGGGAGCCGGTACAACGGAATCGTAGTGGCATTTGGACGACGGCGACGAGTCACGGATTCCGGGTCTGAAGAAGCATGTCGGAGTTTCGAAAGTGAACATATCGGATGTTTGAAAGGTACATTATAATCGGGTACTAAACGCTATCCATTTAGCCATTAAGCTGGAATGAAACCACATCACAACGCATAACACACGAAGACGACTAATGAAAAAAACACGGGCTCGGAGAAGACATCCTCAGATGTTAGATCGTGTTGCAGTCCATTGCAGCCGCGTTTTTAGTGGACCACTCCAAGGTCAAGATGGGGTGAGACGTATATGTTGCTGTTGGCTGGTCGACCGTCACCATTCATCGCGCTGACTCAGTCTGGCTACGGCGTGCCTTCCTGATTGATTTAGATCCCCTTAGATAAACAGAATGTGATCCGTCAGTGCCATCGTGTCCGCTTTTCCGAGCTTTCCATCGCTCACCAACCGGGCTGATTGCATTGCGGAGGCATCGGGAATCCGCCAACGTACTCGTGACTTTGTTTCATTTCTAACGGCCTTCGACAACAGCGACCAACTGCGACAATCTGTTTGCACATGAATCGCACGCGGTTGTATTATTCAGCTTCCCCTGATATTCACGTAACTGGTGCCATCTCACGTCCAACAGATCTTTTTTTTTGCCATGGCACCGCCAGCCGGGAGGCCTGCTGTGGTATGCCTTTTGCACGCATACCGGCTTTTGCACGCATATCGGTTAACCCGATCGGAGCTTTATATGAGAGTTTAGGTTCTGTACGGTTCAAAATTACATATTCCAACACATCCCCGGTTTGTAAGACTGGGCCCCTCACCACGCGAGGCGGTGTGGGGCGCGTGGAATTATATATGTCAGGTCGTCAGCACCATAAATTAAAATGGGGCTTACTGATGTAAAAGAAGAATAACTCCTCAGTCGGAACGCTCGCCAGTGTCATTATTACACGTGTGTTGAACCACCCTACTGCTAGTGGTGCCTTTTATCATGCTTTAAAAAATCCATGTACCGCTTAGACTTCAGCAGGTCCTATGTTGGAAAGCACGGTAACGATACGGTCGCCGGAGCAACAGCTGCAACTATTTTTTTAGGCGTCCGTAATGCCGTGAATGCACGACATTTTGTGGTCACCATAATTAGATTGGCGCTGATATAGATTTTCGTCAATAATTGACTGATATGTGACTTGACATACGTCCTGAAAGTACTTACAAATTAAAATGAAGGTCATTTGCATTATTCGTCCGAAGTTGGAGGGTATAAGTAATTACTGAAGTGCCATAGAATAGCTTGAAAAATTGTCTCAATGAGCTCTCGATTGTGATAAAACCATGAAGAATCCGTTGAGCTGATTACAAAGGTGTTTCGTGATACACCCAAAGGTGGCGATGTCCATTCAAATTATACACCCTATACAGTAGAGCAATGCATGGATTGAATTCTCAGGATTCGGTCCAGTCCAATCCGACCAGTCCAGCCATATAGGCCGACGACAAATCTGGGGCGACAGGCCAACAATCAGCTTGAGACGGCAGGCCAACGGCCAGTCTAAGACATGAGTCTAACGACCAGTCCGGGGCGGTAACCTGAAAATCTAGTCTGAACTGGAGGGCCAGCGGTCAGCCTGAATCGGCACAAGGCAAAAGGCTGGCTGTCGGCCCGTGACCTCAGGCTGACAGTCGGCCTAGACACCAGACTGGTGGTCGGCCAGCCCGGTCGCCCGTTGGCTACGGTTCCTGGCACTTTGTCGAGTCCCTTCGGCCAAAGCGCGGCCTGGCCGTGGTGTCATGACAACGCTAAAAAGAACCCTCCCCCAATCGCACAGCATTCATGTCGGCCCCGCCTAATTCCTGGCATGCCATCCCCACGCCCTGCCTCCGTTGCTGGCGGACCTTCGGGGAGAATTCACGGCAGCATGGGGCATACAATTGTCCATTTCAGCGCCAACATCAGCTTGCTTTTAATTCACATTGCGTTGTTGCGAGGAAAATAATGGTTCATCAAGCACCTTGTGATAAATCAGGTTAAAAGGAATGTTTGACATTTGAAGGTATCGAAACAAGTACCAGACACGATGAAATATGCTCACTTTTAACTATTGCTATGCTTTAAGTTGAAAGGGCTGCTCTAGACCACACAGTTTTTATTTACCAAATATCCTCGTCAGTACATCATTCTTTGATTACGTCATCGCGTCATCACAACACTGATTGCGAGCAAATTGACGTTCGTTACATCTGGAAATCGTGGTCACGAAAGTCAGATGTGAACGACACAACAATCATACTTTTTTACCTTGATCGCCGCGTGATCAACGGAATAACAGAATTGAATGACGCTTTAATGACTCCATGGATGCCAGGATGATATTGAAATAGTCTCCCCGAAAAAAATCTGCACGTCTTCGTGGGTGTGTAGCTCAGAGACTAGAAAGTTGTTGCTTAAGAAAGGCAAGACTGCGAATTGCTCCGAATGATCTTCAAGATGGCTATTTCAGTTCAAAACCCCACACAAATGCGGATCACTTTTTTAGAGTTAACACGCGCCCTGGTGGCCGACTAAATACCCTTCGCCCGGGTGGGAGTGAGGGGGGGGGTCAATTTGAACCCTCTGAGATCTAAAAAAATAAGTAAGCTAGAGATACCATATTTACAGGATGTGTTGACATGTACGTGAACTCACTTAGGTCAAAGTTTCAGGTTCCTGGGTCATTACCATCGGGTCAAAAAAGCTCAAACCAGGTCAATTTCCAGGTTAGTCCCCAAAGTTCCCCCAGAACCTAGATAACCGCTTGTAAGCAAAAGGTCACATGCTCATTCAAGGTCAGTGACTTTTTTTGATCTTTTAAAGGTCAAGGTGACCAAAATCATGCAACATTGCTTTTGAGTTTTGCATTTCACTAAGCGACAAAGATCACGTTAGGCAGTATGTTTCTAAAACGAAATGTTGAACTGGGTCATTTTAGGTCAATGACCTATTCTGACCTCTCAGAAGTTCATGAAATATGTATAATGCGGTTCCTGCAATACAAAAATTCGAAATGAGCACCAGAAACTATCACATACAGCAAGCCCTAGAGTAACAAAAGAGGTTGGTTTTGACCTTGTTGTGACCATCATACCTGACCTTAGGTCATTGTAATTTGCTCATTTAACTGTTGTGTTGCCTAAGAAAGCATCTCAGAGATGTATGGCTTCGTCTATCACTCCGTTGCTGGACCAGATTGAACGATTCGCTAGAAATTGCTTTCGCTGTAACCATGTCCTGATTTTGACCTGCCATAGGTCAGTAACCTTACAAGGTAAATCTAAATTTTTGATGCCAAACAATCTGCTATTCAATTGTCTACAGCCATGCAAACTTTGGCGCGGCTACGCCGCGCCGCTCGGAAACCGTTCTTGAAAAACCTTCGGGGTCAATTTGACCCCCCAACGGAGCGCGTATTAAAACAACACAACTTTCCAGGATTGCTCGTTTCAACTGTGGGAATTGCAACCGGCAGCTGGAAAATGATCAGCTTCCAGAATGGCTACTCCCGGAATTGGCCGAGAAGTAGCTGGACGTTTGCTGAGATTTGTCAAAGTAAAGATAAATGCTTCAAAATAAGTTGCACTGTCCGAAGGATATGGAACACAGCGGCTTTTGACCACATCCATGCTTGAACAGTGAAGGACGAAATGCCTATTATTGCATGCAAAGGAATGGATAATTTATATATCTTAACCCTCGCCCTTATAGGGATGAATGCAGCCCAAATGCTTTTTAGGATACCGCTCCAACATTTCATGCAAGCGCGCCCAAACTTTCAGTAGCCCGGAACACGTTCCATGCGCGTGCTTTGAGAGCAAAAAAGTGTTCCTAGTTTCATTGGTGTCGACATAGCGGCGGTGTTTGAGGAACACTGCACGGCGATCTGCGGCCTGAGCGGGGCAGGCGGGCAGCAACTGACAATGCCGGGAGTACGCGCGGCGGGCCGACATTGTGACATAAACGGAGCCATATATCATAAATATATACACAAAACACATAATGACATACATCAATGTACTCAAAATCGCGCAAGGAATGCGCCTGATTAATGGTCATATCGCTACAAGGCATGATATTGTAGGCACGGCGCTGTTAAGCTGAAAGAGTACAGTTTTCTGGAAAATTCGGCCTATGACCTGCCATATTGGGATCAATATTGACCTCACAGCATACAATCTAGTACCAATCACAATATCTCACTGAGACCAATCCGCTGGTACTTTCTTCCAAGCTATATTTTTATTAGTGTGGAAGCACCAGTGGGGTCGCATCATCCCCCTCTCCCCCCTCCCCTCTCCCTTTTCGTCCACGTTATGGAAAACGGCGAATCAGCGCAAGGTTAACCTGTTTATGCTTCTCGATTTAATCTTTTGGAACTCCCATGCTGGCGCTCAGAAAGATTTTTGATGACCGAACTCTGTCGTTGGTCTGTTTCCGAATATTTACCTTCCACGCGTAGCCTTGTTATGAAATGTGCCGCGAAGCGTGTTGGGGACTGGCTGGAAACAGAGTTTCCCTCCAAAGGCAGGCGTTATGGGCTTCTATTTTTGGAAATCACTGTTTTTTGAAGAGAGCAACCCCGGGGTGCGAGAAAACCCAGCGGTGTCTTCCCCCGTAACTCAGCAAGACACAGCTCGAGCTGCATAGCCCCGCAGCTCCTCGGGGAGGAAAGGGTGCATGGCTTAGCAGGTATATCACGCTGCCTGCAACCTGGTCACCAGCTCTTTCGTCTCAAGGACCTCACCATTGCTGATTCTGAAGGGGCGTAAGTTGGCGGCTTACGGGCAGCCTGAGCTGGTCTGATCCCCTCAAGTGTGTAGTTTGTGCGTGGATCGGCCAGCGGTCGCCGGACCCCGAGACCGGGGACGCACTGCCCCAGCCGCTCGCCGCAGCGGCTGGCGAGGAGGAGCGGCTCGACACGTCGCGTCCTCGCCGGGTCCAGCCTGCCGCACCGCTGCCGGCGCCCGCGACCGCTCATCCTATCGCGTTATACTTTTTTCGTAGCTCCGTAGGGCTGGGGCGCAGCAGCAATACGTTTCCATTTTGGCTCCGCATGTCAAACCAAACATTTGCATTTTCAAACAAGCAATTCTGATGGCACTCCTCGGAAGGTTCTCACGATGCCATGCTGGAAAAGTGGTTACTTCACCTTTCGCATCTTACAGGTGATCGTGGCTGTTTAAGCCCCGCCCTGATTTGCTTTTTCCTAGCGCAGACTGACAGCGGGGTGGGGGTTGGCGCGACCCTGGCCCTGCCGTTTCTAAACTAAGAAAGATAGAGCCTCGCCAGTGGATGGATTTCGCGACTGGTAATACACTTTATATTGCCAGGTCAATAACTGGCCCCTGGTGCCAGGAAAAGCACCAACTTGTTCTAAAACCGTACTATGTTAGGTTTACAGGCCAATAACTACGAAAACATAGTAGGCAGTGACATGAAACTTGCACAGACGTGTTTCTTGTTTACTTCTCAGCACATACATGTAGTGTTATGTTTTCAGCCTATATTCATTGCTTATTCTTATTATGATGTATGTTCACGCAACAAAAAAGTATGGCGGGGATGCAGCTGCCTACCACCCTCGCCGGCAGTGGATCGCCGTGTAGTGTTCCTAAAAAACCGTCAGTACTCGGGTTCTAGCAATGCTAGAGGAAGGCTTTTGGTGTCAAAAGATCCGCAATGAATGCTCTATAGGCTACCGTAATCTGGACGTGATTAAAAGACATAGTGCAGAGACATCCTCAGAAACCTTATCTTGGAACTGTTAGAGAAAAAGCCTCGCATGTGAAGATACTCTAATTGGTGCTTAGACCGAATAACTTCTTCGTTACCTCTCCCAATCTCATTCAGCTATGAAGTACTCACTTGCACGTGTTGTATTCTATCATCGCGATGCGTTTTTTATGGCTTTGGGAGCTTAGATCCCAAACCCTTTAGCCAAATACGCAGAAAGCTTTAATGCTGCTTTCCAGCCATATGATTTATCGTTCACGAACTTGCTTTATGACGCTGCACCAAGTTTGCACACATTTGAACTTAACGGGAGTCATCCACATTTCATGGGGCTTTTGGACTGAAACAGTCATCTAGAAGACCACTTATTGCAGTTCACAGCTCTGCTCTTCTTAAGACCTGAGCCCCTCTAGTTTCTGAGATAGGCGCCCGTAAAGATGTTCAGACTATTTCTGGGAGACTTTTTCAAGGTCACACAGGCATCCATGAAGCCATACTAATGCCATTCAAATCTTGTCATTCCGTTGGCCACTTGGCGACGTCGAGTGGTTATTGAATCCTTTATATCTAATTTTCACGGGGACGATTTCCGGATATAGCGGGCGTCCATTGACCCTTAATCAATGTTATGCAATGTATGAGGATATAATCAAACAATGAGGTGTTGAGGAGCATGTCTACTAAACAGAGAAATCGTGTTATCCAGGGCATTTTTTCACTTGAAAGTGTAACAAGTGCTTTAGGTGAGCTTATCTTATCATATATGATACTGGCTTCAATGTCGTCAAATGTGGAGCATTACCTTTACCATGAGAAGCCGACGCGGTGCTGACTTGCCGACGCGACACGAAAGCCGATACGGTGCCGACATGACATAGATATGACACGGGTGCTGTTGTCCACATATTGGTGGCACGTAGTATTCGCATTTATTTGCTCGAACTCCATCCACGAGGTGGCTTTTCAGGCCTTCCGCTCGTCACAACGTTCGGTAGACTCGATTCGTATACCACAATAGCATCGGATACTGTAGAATTCGCATGAAATCGAACGATGAATCTAATAGATGTGCTAATTTAAAAGAAAACGATGTGCCAAGCCCATGGTACATACACCAAGATCAATGAAAGCAAATTGAAAGTACATGTGTGGTAGGCACTAACGTGCAAGATCACATATACGTGCATACATGCCGGCAAATAATAGCACAGGTTACCAGAGCGGGTCCAAAACCAAGGCCCACAACATAACGTTTGCGTTTTGAGATGCGAATATTTAATCCACCCCCCCTCCCCCACAGATGAAGACATTGTGGTTGACAGAGGCAGCCGGTTCCAAGTTGCTGCGGCAAAATGAGGAAGAGATCGCTTAGTGACCTCTGGTCGGCACCTGGGCAGGTGGAGGGACATTGACATGGAGGAGCGCGTTCCCCGTGATGAGACAGAGGCACATGGCTTGAAAAGGGACTGGACATCTGCAGTCAAAACTATTGGTGTACTTTTAAGTGGAAAAGACCGTTCTGGGTAACACTATTCCTCTTTTTAATTAAAGCTTATTAATTGTTAATTGATGACTTGGAGAAAGCGAGGGACGTGCTGGAAGCATTCAAGAGGTTAATCTGCAAATAATTGTCTGCAGATAGTGAGCTAATCTGACTACATCTGATGCTTGCCTCAGTGCGTTCAGATGTGGGGCATTCCTTTAAAGTGCATAAGTCGTGATGTTTAGGGCACGTAACAGTTATTGGGGTTCAGAAGCTTCTTTTTTATGCATACATTTTTCTCACCGTTTAAAGAAATAAAGTATTGCATGCATCTCCCCCTTTTTCTCTCTGTTAGTATGCCTTCAGAAACATTTAACGGCAACAAAGTCAATTGCTTCTTTCGCTGGTCCATATGCTCACACTCTTGCCACATTTTCCCACCAGCTCTGGGTGGAAGCGGCAAATATCACCGGAGATGTGTACGTTCCCCAGAGATACTCCTCGCAGATGCTGGTCTGAACGTCAAGGTTGGAGAAATTATTGGCTGTGCGTCAGGGTGTTGATGCATGCGGATGCTCAGCACTAGCACGTGTCTATTTTTTGCACTGTTTGTTAGACAGTTTTTACACTAAAGATATATAATAGCCTGCCTGTTTTGTCATTGCGAGTGCAGCTGGCTGCCCGAATGACCACTGTAGTCGGCATACCCGAAAATGCCACTGAAGACCAACAAACCAATGACAAAGCATGGCAATAGCGTCCCAGGTTATTGCCAGTGTGAACCAGCGTTTGGCGGTGTAATGAAAGCGAAACCACTGGAGCAGTTGAAGGCTCCTTTCATTCTAAAGACGGTGCTGTACCTGTTGTTGAGAATGAAGGAATATTTTTGAGGGGTGTAAAACGAGAGCTGGGCTCAGGCGAATAAGGCAGTGGGCTGTGAAAAGAAATGCATACGGCCGGGTACTGTAAGTGCACTAAAGGACCGCATGGTGAAATGTAGGTGTTGGGTCATATCGGGGTGATATGACTGATGTTAGTACACGCTAACACGGTAGGAAAGGGTGCAGCTTCCGATAAAACGAATGCGAATAAGGCCTTATTTATATAGGCCATATTTACACTCAAAGAGTGTAAATATGATTTGAGTGTAGGCATACCCCAGGCAGTACAATGTACCGTGTTGACCCTTTTTGTCACATCGCCGTTTGTCAAATCGAAGGTGTGGCAGCGCTGGCTGGGGACGCCTGTATAATGGCGGAGAGCAGACTCAGGTGGTCCTGATAATGGCGAGAGCAGCTCAGGTGGTCTGTATAATGGCGGAGAGCAGCTCATGTGTCTTAAATGGCGGAGAGCAGCTCATGGTCGTATAATGGCGGGGAGCAGCTCAGTGGTCCTGTATAAGGGAGCAGCTCAAGTGGTCCCGTATATGGCGGGGAGCAGCTCAGTGGTCCGTATAATGGCGAGAGCAGCTCAGGTGGTCCTGTATGATGGGGAGAAGCTCAGGTGGTCCTGTATAATGGCGGAGAACAGCCCAGGTGGTCCAGCGTGTGCCAGGACCATGGACCGGGCCGCAAGCTCCAACATGGCTGCGGTACTCGCGTTTTGCGGTTCCTCACTGTGCCCGTCGGTGGAGACTGACCCATATGAGTCGGAAAGCTACAAGCGTCATAAATTAAGACCCAGCTATCAAAGCTTCACACATCATTTGCGTCAGTTTTCTGAGCACCGCTTTATGCACAAAGTCTATCACTTATAACCTGCGGTGGAAAAAGGAAAGCTCCGTCATTCCCACAGTTAGAGCTGGTACAGAATTCTGGTCGCGGCTGTCCGACATGTGATGCAGAACGTCGATGCCAGACCTGTTAAAAGACCACATGCTGCTGAAAACATGAGATCCTTCAAGGTCATACTACATTGACACGTACTGCTGGCGCTCAGCCAGTACCCAGAAAGTCGCTTGTACTTGTGCCTGATAATGAACAGGTACGGAAAATATACTGTCGCCAGCGTACAGTGTCCGATGCTAAGTGGCTCGCGTGTTTAAATTACAGCAAATGATCTGTAGGGCTGGCTTAACATTCACGAGTTCCCTCTCATAGTCCTGACAGCATCTCACCAGCAGTGGCCAGTGTTCCACCCAGGGGATGACCGGCGACGCCGGTCATCGACAGGGCATGGCCGGCCCGCTCGGGCGTCGGACACCGGTGACCAGACGCTGTCGCCGGTCCGATGTGGGTCAGGCACGGCCGCCGGCAGCGTGCCACCTTGCGGCGTTCGTGGCACGCTGCCGAGCGTCGCCCCGGCCCGCCGGGCGGAGCGCCGAGCCAGCAGCTCCCAGCCCGCCGGCGGCGGCTATTCCTGGCGCCGCGACGGAGGCGGGGCGGCGGCGGCGGCGGTGGGTTCTCCGATTGCGGAGCGTGGCTGGGGCGCCGACGCCGCCGCCAGCGCCCCCTCGGTGAGTCAGCGACGGCGCAGCGTGACATCGCCGGCACCAGCAGGGGAGCGGAGGCAGGGTCAGCGGCATGGACACACCAGCAATGCGACGGGTTGATGGAGTGGAGCACGCGGATTAGCTGCAGTATTACGATCGCGAAGTGTCAGTACTGGCGCCCGGGAAATGGTATTTGGTCTGCTTTGAAAGACATATATTTCAGCCGTGGGTGGTGATGCAATGAGAACCGGTGTTTTAAGCATGCGTGTTATGGCCTCCGTCAGGCGGCCGTGAAGCTCTCCTTTTCTACTATTTTGCGTCCCTTAGAACTCAACTTGTACTTATTTTAATGCGATTTAGAATTTCAGGCCTTAAGCAGACCCTTCGCCGCCTGAGTTTATGTTAGATTCTCGGCAGCTAAAATTCTCTTTATGACGATATTTGAAGCGGTAACTTCAAAACTGCTTGCGCACTACTATCGCCTTTGTTCCGTTCGACACTTCAGCAACCTGTAGTCCACCTTTCAGGCGACATTCCGTATTCCCGTGGAATTTCATATCTTCAATATGCTTATGCACTTTTTCATTAGAAGTCGATTTAGAAGCGAATGTTATCTCTGGGCATCATATTCGTGGGCAAAAAGCAGTTATTCTGCCCTTTTTAGGCCTGGTAAAATAAACCCTTCTCTGTTACTATCGATATGAACGGAAACTAAGCATACAGTGCAAGAAATGCCCATTTGTTCTCTTCTGTTATTGAGCATATCTATTGCTAGCCAGATGCGTGTCTGATGTTAGTGTTTCTACAACTGTTTATATTGTGACAATTATTTCGGTACTGAATGGCTCACACATGTCTTGCTCTTATCAAGCGTTTCAAATCTACGTCTTCATGAATATCAACACATCTTCCCTTTCCAACGCTGGAGTTTCAGTGAAAGAAACCACGTCTGTTAAATGACGTGGTGGACAGAATAAAGCAGTAAGCAGTAATGGGATGAACAAAAGTGTAGCAATATTTACTGGCAGTATGGGGGTTTTGCTGAAGTGTCAAATCCTGGAATACTGTTTTATGCTGGAGAAAATTGGCATAAGTTTGGTGTATTCCTGCCTACGTTAGAGGAACTATAACTAATAAAGATATCTGCGTTAGAGCAACTACTAACTTTTGTTTATCGGCATAAGTTTTCGAATTCCGCTGGCCACTTCTAACTAGCAAATTAGCTACAATTTCCACTCTTGCACTCACTTGAAGTAATTCAAACCCACTGAAAGATAACAGCACTGTGCTTAAAGTGTTCGCTGAGCCAAATATCGCTATTTGCTCTCGTTTTGGTCTACCCTCATGGTTTTCTTGTACATTTATCCGTGAGTTTAAGAACTTGTCTTGCATTGACATCCTCTGAATAGAATGTTCCACATTTTATGAGCTTTTGAGCTGAAAAGGCCGTCTTGAAGATGGTTCAATGCAGTTTACAGCCCTGTCCTTATTAAGACCTAACCACTCTAGGTTCTCAGCTAAACGTCATCGAAGACACATATTTTTTCTTGGATACTATTTGAAGGTCACCAGGCATTCATGGCGCCAAATTTCAACTTGAAAAAGTTGCCAAATTTACGGCTTTCGTGACAACTTTGACCCCGTAAGCTGTGACAGTCTCGCTTCTCTGTACAAAAATCGGGTAACGCCAAAGAAAAGTAAACAATATCTCGCTTGTTGCCGGATTCATCGAAATTGGCGTGCTAGAATTCGGTTCACAGTTGTGTGAAGAGCAGACATTTAACACGCGAGCCCTATGGGTTAGTAGGAAAAGTGCGCGTTAGAGTGTCTAAGATACCTGCAAGACAGGCTTTTGGAAGTCGCGCCTTAGTATATACGTGAACTAGCGTGAAATTAATGAAATGAAATCCCCTCTGGTTTTTACTCATTGAACTGGATTTTACAAATATACGCCTTAGATATACGAAATACGCCAAAAAGCTACAACTTTAACTTTTAAGAAACTGGCTGCAGGTGGGGTACTTTCTAGAGTACTCACTCTTAACATTTGCTTGAACGCTATGCATGATATAACGATATCAATGACAGTGGTGTCCCCAGGGTGATAATGATTGGGGAGGACGGGTTATGACTCTGTACGCGTTGAGCAATTTCATAACTCAATCCAATCGCCCATTTCGTGGACGCATCGCTTTCTGAGGCATTCTTTTAGTAAAGCTGGATTCCGTATTTGGTACAGGCGAATGTACGGCAAACTTTCCACGGTACCACATGTCGGTTCGGAACTCCATCAACAGCAAAGTGTTTCCAGATTTACGCGACTCAGAACCTGTTTTCATCAACGCTGTTTTCATCGCAATAGCTCCTTAGGTTTATATCCCTTCGACACGAGTAGCGATGCTAGATATACTCAAAAATGACGAGTGGTTTCAGGATGGTGAAAATGACGGGAAAAAGTCTTACTGGGTATATATTTCATGCATACGTTTTGACAGAAAATGTCTTGCATTGACCAGAGGATGATCCTTGATGGCCGGCTTCACCTACACCATAGGATCCAGCTATCCTCCGATGTGGTTTCAGGCGAATACCGGATCCCACTGTTACACCATGTTACTGTGTACTAGCCGGAGTGTTAGCACACGTTAAGCGCGCCGCCGCGATCTCTGCCGGCGATCGTTGGAGCGGCGGAGTGCAAACGTTGACGGCGGGAGTATATCCTCCCTCTCTGATTTTGAGGGTATGCCTATGGACGTTTTATGTTATAACACGCCAAGTGCATGCGTGGACACATGATGAATCGTGATAAGCCCGTTCACCACACACCAGTGGCCGCGTAATTCCCAAGAAGCACGTGTCCTCGGCTTATCGCCTGTCGCAAATTCCCAAGTGGCAGTGTCATTTTTAGAAATCAGTCGAGGGGAAGGGCGGAACTACACTACTCTGCATGTCAGTACAGTGCCTGCAACACCTTACTGTTCAGTGACCCACTTAACAACAGAAGGACGTCTTTAGCCTTCAAGGAGGTCATTTCCTGTCACTGCATACAAGCAAAAGCTGCCGTCCTTTAGTGTCCCAACTCTAAAAATAAGAACCCGGAGCAACAAAACCTGCAAACCAACGTTAAAATCCACCTATTCAGACCTCCTTCGTAGGGCGCCTGTAAATGGCATTAATTGTACTTGGACGGCACCTTTAACACATCCTATTGAATCTGAAAGCTTTACATGCCGAAAGACACCATAATGTAATACATCGGTGAAACAATATCTCCGCATTAAAAAAGTAAAAAGGTGTCTCCCATTTTTGTGTTGGTGTATTGGCTAATGACAAAATTTGCCCGATTTGTTTTACATAAATATAGTTCGTACCACAATCAATCGAATTCCTTTTCCCGGGAGCAAATGGGCTAAGTGGTTTTTGAAGTAAGAAGGGGGGGGGGGGAAAGCCCCGCAGTACCGTTTTCATGGTTTTTTTGAATAGAAACAGCGTTAAGACCCTCGCCCCCCCCCCCCACCCCCACCCCGCCTACACGTGGGAGTGCGGCGCGCTAACTATTCGGCCATTACGCCTCCCCTAAAATTATCTAACCACGACCCTCTAAATCGATTGATACTTCTCTTTGTCTTTTTATAAGCCATTGAGTTTCCCTTGATGCATTTCCTAGTATTCTGGAGTCTGTGATATGTGTATTTTTGCGTTTTGTGTTCAAAACCTGTATCCTTCCGATTGGTTATGGGCCCAATCCTTAGACGGCCCATGGCTCCATGGTTCCCTCCGGCGCCACTGTCGCCGCCTGCGCTCCGTGGTGTACCACTTAAACTTTGCTTTGTCATGTGGGTGGGTCAAAACTGAAAAATACAGGGACCATTATTAAAAACTACACCACTGCGAGAAGAGACAGCAGAATCTGTTTAATGTGGACCAATGACACATATCCCCAAAAATATTGTGTAAGATAACTAATTTATGCGGGCTTATTTGTTGCAAACATCAAGCTCTGGTGTTGTGTCCTTTTCCCACATGATTTGTAAAATGTTGTAATGTTGTAACCATGGCTTAAGGGTGTGACTGTAAGTTTCGGAGACTCACTTTGGGGATATGCAAGAAGGGGTAGGTGTGAGTCCAAGAACATGTGCTCTAGTCCGAATCCGAGTCCTGGTGGGAGCGTGAGCTCGAGCCCTGCCATCACCCCCCTTTCTGGCATTACATAAGTCCTACTAATAAGCCCACCCCTCCTTACGGCTCGTGAATCCGAGTTTGTGGCCGGGTCCCAGGCGACTTAGGCTGGAACTGTGACCGAGCCCGAGACTGCACCTGAGTCCTCAAGGTTTTGAAGTCTGGGTCGATCAGTTTGGTACGTGAAAGTGCAATGCACAAATAATGTTACTTGAGATTATCAGGGATATATATGATGAGCGACTCATATTGTAACGGGGTAAATGGTACCTGACGCGACCAGACCTGACTCCAACAGGGTAAACGGTACCTAACGCGGCCAGACCTGAATCCAACTGGGTAAACGGTGCCTAACGCGGCCAGACCTGAATCCAACAGAGTAAACGGTACCTAACGCGGCCAGACCTGACTCCAACGGGGTAAACAGTGCCTAGCGCGGCCAGACCTGACTCCAACAGGGTAAACAATACCTGAGGTGGCCAGACCTGACTCCAACAGGGTAAACAATACCTGAGGTGCCTAGACCTGACTCCAACAGGGTAACAATACCTAAGGTGGCCAGACCTGACTCCAACAGGGTAACGGTACCTAACGCGGCCAGACCTGATTCCAACAGGGTAAATAGTGCCTAACGCGGTCAGACTTGACTCCAACAGGGTAAAAACCTAGGGTGGCCAGACCTGCCTTCAACGGGGTAAACGGTACCTAACGCGGCCAGACCTGACACCATCCCAGCCGTAGCCCTGCTTCACGGCTTGACCAGCCAGCACTGAAGTCGTTTTGAATCGTAGGCATTTGCAGATAGTCTAGCGGCCAGCGCTAAATATTGCGCACCTACCCCAAGGCAATTCATTCCAGTCAAACTCAACCTGGCCGAACTGAAACCAGCCGAAACGTACCTGATTCACCCAACCCAACAGGTACGGAATATCTTTACGTATATGACCCCTACCAAAGTGACGTTTTCACCACATTTAGGTCGTTCTAAGGACCTAACCAACGGAATGAACCGTTGATGAAGCAAAGAGAATACGAAAACTGAACTCTTGAGCTTCAGGTTTCTTTAAATCTATGGACCCAGATACGATTCTCGATGTCTTGATTTCCAATCTTTCTGACGCCGTGTCCATCTACACTTGCGTGAATCGATTTTCTTGAGCCCAAATCCCAAATGGTGAGAGTCTAGCGAGGGAGTCAACAAAAAAGTTGTACAACCTAGCCCAAGCCAAGCCCCACGGCACATAATCGAAACCAGCCAAAACGAATCCGGGGCCGAGTCATAGTCGCCTGGACTCAGACCCATGTACGGAGCGATGTACACTCGGGCCGCATTGGAACGACATGTATTACAACACGCGGGAGTTACCAGCGCGCTGCTAACCTAGGGTGTATGCTGGTGCATTCTTGGCTTAGGCGCGGCTACACCGAACGCACTTTGACGAATGGCGGAAAAACGCCATCTTTACCGGCCCTGCAGCTTGAAAAAGTGAATAATAGAGGTCGCCACCAACTGCCGCCTGGGTCTCAGCGGACAGCTCTGAGTTGTTGTCCTTGGTAAATGGTCCCATGAAGACTTGACCTTACGTCATGACCACTGGTAAAGAATGGGACAAAAGTAGTTGGATAACCAGGATGGCTAGTTCCATCACCCAAATGCACACCCTGATCACTAACTGAAGTAGTAAGCCGAAACAGTTTATGACCAGGAGGCTGAGTCATCACCATTGATGCCAGTTAAAATCTGGTATAGAAAACCGAACAGACATCAGAGCTGAATCACTGGTTACAGGTGGAAAGGTAATGACAAGGACAAGGACGAGGTCAAGGGCAATAGCAGGGACATGGGTAGGGCAAAAACCATCATAATTAATTAAATCAGGGGCCCTGAACAACCCCTTTTCGGTCCTAGAGTCCGCAACTGGCCTGACCCTTCTGTTGTCTTATTGTAGACCATTTCATTGGAATTTCTCGTATTTCCACTCCATGTTAGGCAACGAGAAACTCGACCGGCGCAAGTGGTTCTCTGACCTTCAGGTTCCCGTCATGTTCCTTTTCAGCAACGTGTCTCTGGTCGGCTAGGAGTCCCTTGCCAGCACAGGCTTCCCTGTAAATCACTCAGAGCCTTGATACAGGGAGCCACCTTGTTTCAGGGACCCCGGTCAACGCAGGAGGCCTTCAGTAACAATTGGGGGCCCTGGCCTTGAGCCTGTTTCGTGAATGGGACTCCAGGGTCCAAGCCGACGCAGGGCCAACTGCTCAGCATTGGTGGTCTAGGACCTATATAGACGCCTTTGTCGTTCGGGAGCCCTCCCTCTCCCCAGGCACGAGTCCCCTTGGCTGAACTTTCATGGTCAGGCCTTCGCCCCGGAGCCGTCCCCCGGCCTGCCCCTCTGACCCTCCAGTCGAGCCCTTAACGGTTTGTGCCCATGGTCCCGAAAGCCACTCAGGGGCTAGCGGGAGGATATGTCCTCTGCGCCCCCCCCCCCCCCCTCCCATCACGTCGCTGCGCTCCTGGATGTTTAGGTGTGTACGAAACTCAATGCTGGTCAGCGGCGCGCTCTCACAGCGCAACTCCAAGGTGAATAACTGTGTCTGCGTCCCAAAACATTCCCAAGTTGATGCCAGTTTGGTTTAAAATATGGTCGTTTTTTGCTGGTGGGCTGAATATCCTAGATTCAGGTACAAATTAGTGATTTGCTACTACCTATTTGGTGGAACCTCAGCCGGTCTGACGGAAACTTTTCTTTCTAGACATTTCCTTCGTGTACTTAGTGACTTAATTAGGCCTTATGGCTACCAGCTTTGTTAGACAGGTGGTGAAGGCATCCACATTGATGGCAATAATCCGATCAGTGGTGAAGTTTTCACTTCGGTTGTGACTCATCCAGTCTGGTAGAATTGGCCATTTTGGTTATATTGAATTCATTTTTGGTGACCGATTAATGGGGAGCCGCAAAGAATGTCGAGATAGGAACATGTGTTTGTTACGTGTACTGCGTGAAAGCGCCACCAACATAACCAAGTGGCTTAGATGGTCATATGTGGTCGTTTGGCAAATGTCATGTCATGGTCGTTTGCCAGCAATGGTCGTTTAAGTACGTGGAGAAAGCAAGAGGCAGATATTGATATTCAGACAGATATTTGGATGTTCCTAAAATTCGCTGAAAGCTTCCGTATCGTTAGATATCGTGCCACTGAAAAGCGTGGAAGTGTCCCAGATAAAAAGTTTGTAGACCCATGGTATATGCGAGCTCATAGTTCAGCCAGAGATCACCAACACCGAACAGTCAGCTCTGTGTTGGTCTGAGCCCTTGGGGGTCTATTTCCCAAGGCCCTCACGCTCTTGGATCCACAAGGCACCATGGATTGAGAAATTTGGGAAAAATTGGACCGGCTGATTGGATCTGGAATAGCCATACTGGACTAGGCCGGATTCTGATAATTCAATCCGTGAAGTGCTCTATTTCACCTAGTCCCTACCTATTAGTGCAATTAAGAGTAAGGGCAATCACGTGCTGTTTCGCAAAACCAACGCCTTTTGGCCCAGGAGATTTGCGGCGCATCGCACCATCAGCTGAAAGCTCCGGCTGGCGGCACCATTGTGAAGAGCATGGCGCGAACGTCAACAAAGCTCCGGCTGGCGGCACCACTGCGAAGAGCATGGCGCGAACGTCAACAAAGCTTCGGCTGGCGGCACCACTGTGAAGAGCATGGCGCGAACGTCAACAAAGCTCCGGCTGGCGGCACCACTGTGAAGAGCATGGCCCGAACGTCAACAAAGCTCCGGCTGGCGGCACCACTGTGAAGAGCATGGCGCGAACGTCAACAAAGCTCCGGCTGGCGGCACCATTGTGAAGAGCATGGCGCGAACGTCAGCAAAGCTCCGGCTGGCGGCACCACTGTGAAGAGCATGGCGCGAACGTCAACAAAGCGCTGCGCCAGGCCATAAGCTGTGGAAAGCCGGTAACCACGTTTGTCCCATATGACCACCAAAATAAGCATGTTAGCCTTTGAGTTCCGTCATACGAGTGAGGAGCTTGACTGGCCTGCTGTCCGATCGCGCTGATTATACCCGTCGTCTGACGACACTTGGGGACGGCTGGTGCGAGGCATCAGCATGCTGGTCATGACTCATCAGAAGACCCAACTTTCGCAATACACGCACGCTGGGCAACTACGCTCCGGTGTTAGGGTAGTCGCGCTAATTTGGTACGGTGCTTTAACATGCGCCCGGGTGGCCGGTTGAAGACGTGGCGGGATTGGGATGGTGGCTGTTTTGACACCCATGATATATGTGACTATGAGAGAAGAAGACATGAAACTCACCAGGCAGGTAGGCTGCTACGTGAACACACTTGCGTAACCTTAATTGTGTCTATGTTGTGGTCTTTGAGTAAAAATGTTAAACAGGCTCAAACCAGAAGTCGGTGCCCGAAGTGCCCCCAGCCCTCCGCACGGAGCCATCTTAAACCTAGACATTTTTCCAAGCAACAGGTCACTCGGGCATTGAAGCCCATGCTTGGTTCCCAACGCTATTTCCCGATTCTCAGTTCACCCTGCTTAAAACGAGGTCTTGGATTCTGGCCACGATATTTTCTTTCATAAATCCTACCCCCTAGATTCTAGATCCCATCGGTAATTTTGCAAGCGACGCACTTTGTTGCTTGGTTTTCACCGGTTCTTTCGCAAACAAAATATGGGTTTCTGATTCCCGTTTTTCCTTTATAAGCACCGAAACGCGGTTCCTGGTTTCCATCGATTTTCCACCAATTTCAAGCCATGGTTCTGGCTCCCACCAGTTCCTGCCTCCCATTAATTCATCCGTAAACACCAGTTCCGGTTACCATTTGGCACCTGTTGATCCTGTAACACATGTTGGCTGAAATAGGAGGTATGTTGCATATTGATAAGTAATATGTGCAATTGCGGCTGACATGATATAAGTGCACTGTGTCTACCATTGGTCTTGTCTCAGATAAAAGATATTTTGCACGATCAACCGTACTATTTACAAACGGGGTACACTTAACATAAGTGTATTGCGCGGATGTTCACCGGCTAACGACAAAAAGTGCGAGTAAGACCGTGATTCTGGTAACTTCCAATGACTGTAGTGATGATTGGACCATGGTTCTTACCGGATCCTACGGGGTCGCTCGAATGCGGGCATAGAATAAGGGACGCCCCAATGCGGGCACAGACTAGGGGCGCCCGAATACTTTTGAAATCAATGCCAACTAATTTGTGTCCTTTTTCGCGTCACATGAGTAGTCAGGTCACACTTTGTTGTCAGAGTTACGCAAAGGTAATGCCAGATCAGACCAGGTCATGTTGCAAAATGTCAAAGCACCTTGAATTTGTCTCGATAGTTTTGTTTTTAAATAGCTCCAATTGCTAGATGACGATTACAACGTGCCGGAAACCAGTAAACGGACATACACAGCTCCGGTCACGCAAAGTCAGATCGTTTCTCGGTGATCTCGTATGGTCTTCTCTAGGCATCTGATAGCATGTCCGATGTCAGGATCTTATATAGATGGCTCTTATGCGGCCCTTAAACGTTCGCCTATTTCATTTATTTACACTCTCTCTTCCAAGAAGGCCGGAAGCGAGGCAAACTCAACGAAAATAGAGGACGACAAGCATGAGAGAAAGAGGAGTGCGAGACAGAACGAAAGGGGCGGTGAGCGGAAAATGCACAATAGACGAAAAGGTGACGGAGGAAAAGGAAACAGATGTAGGAAAAACTGCACGGCAGTGAAAGAGGACCCAAAATATAGATTGAAAACAAGTGATTGACATTAGTTGCCAAGAGAGAAACGGGTGGGTCAACGACCGCGTGGAGTTTGACGGCATTGGCACCGTTTCAAGATTTAATTTCAGCAAACCTATTCTTTCATGCACTCTCCCTTTGAGCCGTTCGTGACGCCCCTAGATCAAAGGGCGGCAAGACCCCGTCCGGACCCAGCAGTTACTGAGTATAACAGCCCGGGCAGACGGCGGCGAGTAGCGCATCGTGTCACGTTCACCACACAGCTGATGCAACAGGCGAGCCGTCGCGAGCCGTTCAGTGGACTGACCGCGGCGTACGCCAACCCGGCGGCCGGCGCGTGATGTAACGACCGGCGGCGGCCCGTCTGGCTGGCGCTGCACCAGGACTTAAAGCTGAGGGTGTGGCCGAAGAACCTGATCGACGGGATCTGCACCTGGCGCTGGCTCGCGCTTCGTAATGAGCACGTGCGGAGGGAGGGAGATGGGACTGTGGCCAAGTGGATAATAGGTGGAATAATGACGTCAAAGAAAATCTCCGCCGTGGTACAGTGTCGGGTAAGTGGTGACTTCAGCGTCTGATGGCCTTAATCCAATACCGCTTGTGGTATTTCGCCATCCGGGTCCGCCTGGGGAAGGGAGAGGGGGAGGGAGTAATCCTTCCTGGTAGATCACAATTTAGATGTCAGATCATAAACAAACGGTGATCGATGAACCTTATACGTTATAACCGGAAATCGTCATAATTTCGTCACAACTCATGCAAGATACCATAAGAATCGCCAAACTTATACAACACTATATAATGCTTTAGCTTGAGTGTCGCGATACCCATGGCTCCAGGGCATGGCATAGGGCATGATCACAAACTTTAGAATATGTCATGATTTTGGCGGAGACCCAGGGCCAGTGTCAGCCCGGATCAGGTCTGGTCAATTCATGTCAGGTCAAGGTCACGTCGGATTTAACTGAGATCGTTTAATATGACGTGATATTTCTGCTGTTTCATTACATTTGACATACAGATGTCAATAGTGAGGAAATTGGTTAGCTATGCATTTATTTGTCTTAACAAATATATTCCAAATTATTGGCTACTAGGCGAAGCCAAATCATTAGTTACTATGCATAAAAACTAAGAGGGTTTGTCACGTATAACACGACTTTGCTTGACCCCTTATGGTAAAATGATGTGACCTGCATAATGCGATTGATTCTATATATGCAGTCACACCAAACGATGAGTTATATCAAAGCAGTCCGAAACCAAAAACGGAAGCAATGAGTTTTTACAGCAACTAGGATGGTAATGGGATTGGCAACTTGGAATACAAGGATAGGCTTAAGGCCCCGGATTTGCATTCACTGAAATATCGTAAACCCAGAGCGGATCGGATGGAGATGTCCGAGATTATGAATGGGATACACAAAGTATATTTACAAGGAGCGCTGGAAATTAGCCCCAGAGTTAGAAGAAACCAGTTTCAAGTGGCAAAGTAGGAGCAGACCTATGAAGAGGCAGATGTAGTTTAGTCAAAGAGTTGTGAATCATTGGAATGAACTGCCAAACAAAGCTGTAGGAGGCCCGTCTCTAGCAACAGTTAGAAATCGTCGGGACAAGCCCTATCGGTCTGTGTGCGCTAAAGATTAGTGTCGAGGATATGTGTGGAACCTGAGGTAGGCCAACTTCGATGGGTCCTTATGTCTCCATGTTAGCCTGATGCCTTCTGTCTGACTTCTGAGTTTAATCTAGTTTCAGAAGTTTGATGTCAGGGTCTTTTTTGTTCTCTGTTGCGCGCGATGCGATCACGCCAAGCAACGGTGATACGTGACTTCCGACTGGATGCGTTACAGACTGATGGGTGGAAACAGTTTTTAACAATGAGCACAGAGGCACACCCGTGCCGCAGCTAGGTCCGAGACGGCAGAGTGTGAAGAACCTATACGCATATATCGCTCTGAGTTATGTATTTTACATGGTACCTTCGAAGTTCACTGATGGATCAACACATAAACAAAGCATTGATAAGTGGGCAAGAGCGAGATATTACTGATCGCAGATGACGTTACTGTAAGCTGATGAAATAATCGATACGAACACTGTTGCTAGATGCGAGACTGGGGGTTTTGGGCGTCTTGAGTTTTGAAGGCTTTTCTCTTGTACGGTTCACCGCTTTGCTCTCGCAGCCCCAGGAAAAAACATGGTGGGCCGTTATCAAGCGTGTTGGCCTTCACGTCATCCAGTGTAATTCCCCTCCTTGCAAGAAATGAATGTTTTCGCTGCACCCTTCATAGGTTGTTTGGTGCAATTTGATTGCCATCCGTTTCGAATTACATCCAGTGCATCACCTTCAACAGGTAAAATCGGATCCTATCACCAGTATTTGAAGACATGTTACCACGATGGATGGAGACAGCAAAACTGGCTACAGAATAACTTACAAGTAATCAATTTTGCAAAATGTACCTCGTACGGTTTGTGCGCAACGGGCAATAACGTTTGATTAACAAAGCAGTTGCGAAGTCACTCGGCACGGGACAGTTGTCTGGGCAACAGCGGAAGAATACTACCTGTTGTTAAGCATGAGACGGGCAGACAAGTGTATATTTATTTGAACGATTTTCTCTGTCTGAGCTTGATGCAAGCCCATATACGTCACATGAGCTGTATGGAAATGAATACACACCGCATGCAAAGATAAGAGCAAAGCATCACTCACTGCTGTTCTAGATCATGCGTCATTGTCTGCAGCCCTTGTATCGGCGGTCTCCATGACAACAGCGGCGCTGCAGCGGCGGGATGGCCTCATCAGATAGGTACGGTGTCGTTGGTACACCTACTGCCTCTCTCTCTCTCTCTCTCTCTCTCTCTCTCTCTCTCTCTCTCTCTCTCTCTCTCTCTCTCTCTCTCTCTCTCTCTCTCTCTCTCTCTCTCTCTCTCTCTCTCTCTCTCTCTCTCTCTCTCTCTCTCTCTCTCTCTCTCTCTCTCTCTCTCTTTCTCTCCCTCTCTCTTGGCATCGCAAATTTAGATGTACCTTGTGATGTTGCTAACCTACAACAGGTCAAAGCCAGGCCATGAATTCAGCGAAGCCAGTTTCTAGGGAATCGCTCAATCTAATACAAGAACAGAGTGTTGGACAAAGCCACACATATCTGAGATACTTTCTCAGGCAACACGACAATTGAATGAACAAATTGTATCGACATACGGTCAGGCATGCAGGTGAAGCCAGGGTAGAGACCAGCCTGTTTTATAACTTTAGGGGTAGCTAATGGAGTAGTTTTTGGTGTTCATGTCGAAATTATTGATAACAGGAAGTGCATGACAATCTTACACGGACTTCTTGAAACGTCAGAATAGCTTACTGACCTAAAATGACCCGGTCAACATTTTGTTTTTAGGAACAACTGCCTGGCCTAATCTTTGTTGCATATTTAACTGCAAAACTCAAAGCAGTCTTGGGCAGTTTTGGTCACCATGCCGTCAAAAGGTCGAACAAGGTCATGGACCTTAAATGAGCATGAGACCTTTTGCTTAAAAAAGGTATCTAGGTACTGGGGACACTTAAGAGACCAGCCTGGAGTCTAATCTTGTTTGACCTTATTTTTCCCAAGTGTCATGACCTGAGAATCTCAAACTTTGACTACGGTGAGTTCATGTACTAAGCAGCACACCCTGTAATTTTGGTTTCTCTAGCTTGCATAGTTCCTGAGATCTCAGGATGTTCATATTGACCTCTTACCCGAGCGAAGGGTATACAACCGGCCATCCGGGGCGCGTATTAAATTACGTTACCCCGGCCGCAGAATGGTTAATGCAGTGCATTCTACCGAAAAACGTGGAATGCATCACAATGCGCTCGCCCTGCTCTCGCTCCCCCCCCCCCAGCAAAAATATGCGCGTCACTGAATTCGTTTTGCCCTGCTACAGTCGAGCCCTAAACACGCCACCGATGGCAAGTAGAAAAGAATCGATGGGCGCAGGCTTGGAAACGCTTATCACTTAATTTTCGACACTGAATTAACTAATGCTGTCAAGGAAAGCGTTGACGGTCTGGCCCAATCTGTGCTGTACTTTCCAACCAGGTAGCGGAAGCGCTCTACAGTCCCCGACATTCAGGGCCTTTCGCACCTCGGAAGTATTACAGATGTCGAGCGTTCGACATTAAGTCAGCGCTTTGATGGTCCCGAATCACGACTGTTGTGTTCAGTTGCACGCGCCCGCCATACATGGACCTCATTGGTATCCCGCGCTGCTGGAGATGCTCGTGAGATGGCTCCGTCGCAGGCACGTCCGCGCTGGCTGCACCGAACCCTTTTACGCTGGAAGGTTGCGGTCTTTCCATGCAAGTTCAATGAGTGAGTCACCACCTAAAAGACCGCCCACTTTTAGCGTTGGCCCAGAACTCTGAATTTTGGTGGCACCTTGGTGCCGTGGGGACTGAGTGGTATCTGAAACGAGCTGCCTGCTTCTCGTTCCAGTGTGTTGAGCTCCAGCTGCAGCGGGAGACGACGATAGCGATCAGTCGGGTTCGGGGGGTGCACGGGCCGCCTCAGCCCCCTAGCACCGCATGCCCCGACCGCCGGCGAACCGCAGTGCACCTGTCCCGCCGTCGCCGCTACCGCCGCCGCAGATGCATGGTCGCTGCACCTGACAGACGGCCGGAGCGCAGCCGTCACGCCAGGCAGGCCACCTGACAGGCGGCCGGAGTGCGGCCGTCCCACCAGGCAGGCCACCTGACAGACGCCCGGAGCGCAGCCGTCACGCCAGGCAGGCCACTTGATAGGCAGTCGGAGCGCAGCCGTCACGCCAGGCAGGCCACCTGACGCGATTGTTGGAGGCCACCAATGGAGACGAAACATCGCCGGGGTCGATCTGCCTGGGGGCAGGCGGCAGTCGCAGGCTACGAATCACCCAGATGGCCAGGTGCTTGCAGCCCTCCGCTGCTCAGTGTCTTTCATGTGCGCCGCACACGACGACGCCGTTTGGGAGATAATTTACGGCGGTAATCCTACCAGTCAGCTACACCCGCAGCACGGGCCAATCTATGGTCTGCAGCCGGCGCGCGTGGCGGGCTCTCCGGCAGCGTCGCAGATGGCCGGTGAGGTGCGGCCCGGGGTCCTCCCTGCCCTGATGGACACTGCCCTGGTGGCCGGTACCACTATGTCAGCTAACTCGTGAGCGGACAAGCAGACGAGCAAGGATGTACGCCCGCTTTCGTATTGCACGCTATATCGTCAGCTATGCTCAGCGACGTGGTTTGCTATACCGCTAGTTAGCTCGTTTACATTATGGTGCAATCATGACCCACGCCACGACTCGCCTAACTGAGGACACGTTGCCCGTATGTGAGGAATGTCCTGATATCTTGAGTGACCCTGACATGCAACGATGAAGGCTCGTGAGTTTAGTTCGCTTAGTCTTAACGTAAACGGATTGCAGGGAAGACAAGTACCTACAGCAGAACGCTTAGTGCCTACAACAGAGCGTGCAGCAAGTTTTTCCTTAGTGTTTTAGCCAACATCATCAGTGACCTCGGCAGCGAAAATCTGCACCAATCCGATCCAAGCCCTGTACAATCTTGTGCTTGCGTGTTGAGGGAGTGGAAAGGAACTGGCAAGAAGCTTATCCTTTTCCGCGATTAGTCCCACTTGCATCCACGTAAATGTCGGGATGAAGTGGCTGCATCAACAAGTTACATAACGTCTTAATTTTAGGCGTAGTTTCTCTCACACAAGTGAAAACTAATATGTTGCGTTTATCAACCAGGCGCCACCCAGCTGGTCGCCAGTTAAGGACAACTATTGCCGAGTGTAAAACTACACGGATCTCATGTATGTCAGTAGAACATAAGTACCTTACAAGGTGATAGAATGCTGGTATTATGCTGGTTAATGAACCACTATCTAACTGGTTCTTATGACAGTGCCATTGTTCTGCTCATTTGTTTACATCTGCTTAAGACTGCAAGACCGGCGCGTTAAATATAATGACATATGTGCTTGATTACTGGTGTTAGGGCACCTAATATTGTTTCGTAGCACCTACGATGCATTTTGTTTTAATATCGCCTAGAAAATGCCGTATTTGCGATTATTCATAACATAATCTTTTGTTATTTTTTAAAAAGGCATGCCATGCAAAATGATAAGTCGCACGTATCACTTGTCACGCGCATAACGATGCACTTTTCTCTTCCACGGGTACACACGTTTTGAGCCGCATCTCGGCACCCAGAACAAGGACACACGCGGAAGTAGTACGCTTCGATAAGGAGTAGAACGGGCAAGATGGCAACGATTGGTCACTCGTGATGGCGTTCACGCGTTGAACCGTGGATTTGGCCAGTTAAGGCGGGTTTACACGTTTTGCGACATTTTGTTGCCTCAGGCACGGAGTGATCCAAAAGTAGCACGCTCCGGTAGAGTATCCAATAAAAAATGTGCTCTTCCAGATGGTTCGGTCCGACGCACCACGTGCCCGCACACGTGCTAGCAAAATAGATTAAGCTTATGCACATTTTCACGTTTTGCACCACATATCTGCACTTAGGTTACGAAGCGACTCGAATGTGCATGAGTCAATAGTGATTAGAACGGGCTTTTGGGTGATGCCAAATTTTCGATCACATGGGCCACGTGTCGTGCTTAAATGAGCTGGCAAGGTGGATTTTGCTGTTTTCAACAGCTTTTCTGTTTTTTGCCAAATCTCAGCACCCATGGCTTGGAGCCACGCGGGAATGGTGTGCATTGACAAGGAATGTAACTGGAAGTCACGTGGTGAAAACAGCAGGTCACACGCGACACGTATTGGAAAGCAGATTTTGTTACATTGATGGGCTTGTACGTTTTTGCGACATATTGGCACCCAGGAAAAAAGTGAGTCGAGAGTGCCATGCCTCGATAGGCAATCCAACGGATAATCGCGTGGTGTAAGATGTGATGCTGCACGTGCACGCGTACACCAACTGTGAAGATGCGCCTCGCCGATTTTGTCGGGTTTTATGTTTAACGCGATATTTCCGCGTAGGTATTTCTCATTTCCTTTTTCATTTCACTTCACCTTTCCCCAGGGTACGTAGGCACAAGGAACTGGTATGCTGCGCTAGGCCATTGAACGACCGAACGCAAGGTGTTCCAAGTGTAAGGTCACACGTTGCACGTGTCAGGCACGCGCGAGCTGGCAAGACGGAGTTTGCCCTTTTCCACAAGTTTATACGTTTTGTGCCACATTTTCCACCCAGGACACGGACCTACACGGGAGTGGCAAGCAATGATAGGGAATCGAACGAACAATCGCGTTGTGCAGAGTATGATATCGCACGTGCCAGGCATCCACGTGCACGAGTCAGCAATATGGATTTGGCCACTTCCTGTAGTTTTTCACGTTTCCCGCCATTTCTCGGCACAGAACTCCAAATTCTGCTTTTTTAACTAAACGCTGCGGAGCAAGCTTGCAAACGCTTGTTTTCGGCTAAATCGTAAGAGTCCGGAACATCGATCCAGTGTATGCCACAGATATGCTGCTAGCTTGACATACGTAGTTTTGGGGTTATAAGTCTTGGCTTGGACCAAGATTCCGCCAACATCTTTGTCAGCGGTTGGCAGTTTAAGCGTAGTTGTTTGACATCATCGACCGCACTTGAAATCAGCGCATGTCGACATTTCTAGAGGCCGCACGAGTGAGCAGGGTACGCCAGTCGCACGCCTGAACGCCAGTTGATGGTTCAACCCTCGCCCAGACTAGCTGTTTTTCATAACGCGGCCGTATGCATGTAGCTGGATGCGATGGGTGGGACAGTATAGGCCTTGCAGGAGCCCCAGATGGCATCAACTACACATCAACAAATTGGCATTGGCATCAACTACTCATCAGCTGTTACTGTAACTATGTCACATTTCTCCGACCCAGCGTGACCTTGATTCAAGAAATTCACAACTGACCCGCAACGTCCGTTCAAGTGATGTTCAAGTTGTGCAACATACTAACAGCCGTGCAGGTATAGTTTCCGAAAATCACATATCATAGAGCGAATAAACATGTTTGACCTAACTTGAGATCTGACGACCTGACCCCTCACCTGAAGACTCAACCATGTCTGACATCAATGACTTCAGAGTCGGTCGTGTTTATGAAATGAGCTAGTAACTTGTCTTAATTACTAACAAGTGAACTGTATTTACGTTTAGTAAAAAAACTGACAGGCATAACCTTCACAAACGGGTAATAGGTCACAACGTGCTGAGGTAAAAATGTTGAAAATTTGACAGGATGGGCACAAATGTCATGAAATTACCTGTGTGAAGCATCGGTATCTTGTTTTGAATGGTAACTAAATACACAAGAAAACCTCAGCATAGCTGTCAGGGCCCTTCATCGGCCCAAGGTTAAATCGCTTGCTGTCACCACAAATGTCACTGACGTAGGACAAGACTGGATCCCGAACGGTTAGCATAAGCCCAACGGCCCCTCAGCCATGATGCTTACAAGTGGTAATGTCGGGAACGTGTTCATTTATTGCAGCCGTCTAATGGGTTCTTGAAAGCCGCATGCTCAGTTAAGCTCAAGCTAGGTGCGGGGGTAAAGCACATCGCCCAACCACATGCCGGCTAGCCTAGACAATTTTAAAGAGCGCTTCGGTTGTCTGCAAGGAAAGCGCGCTTGCGGGCATCTTTTTAGGGACACGTTCTGCCCGAATGCCCAGCCGTACGATTCTAATTGATTTGGAAATATGTTGGCATCTAATTAAAGGAAAGTAATGCCACCTACGGTCAGCTCATTTGACTGTCGTTTTTGGTGAGTAGAATAACTTGACAAGCGTCCAACAAACACGTAGCTGAACACAGCAAAAGGCGACATTCCTATTCCCGATGCGCATAGCCTGCTTTACTCACGATTGCTTTGCAAGCCTGTTGGGATCATAAGCTGCCATGGTATCAGCCTCTTGTTTTATATTCGACGTTGCCGACGTTTAGTCACGACTTTTTCTACAATATGGGTTAACAATCCTTGTTAACAGACCTGTGCTATGATCTCATGACCCACACAAATGAGACAGCTATCTAAATTGCGTGATCTTTCGTTTGGTAATTGCATATGTGTTTCGCAACAAATTGTGAGCCTATAAACGACAGCTCTTCTCTGTAACGTAGCAGACGGCATGCCGTGCGAGAACCGAGGAAACACGAGAGCAACGCCCTCCGCAAACTTGCCAAATGTACGGGGACTTGAAACACCCCGACTTTCTGATGGCTGGACTGAGCGCTTTCGGTAAGTTCAAGTCCTTTTCGCAAGTTGTGCACGTGCACGTGCTGCGGGCCCCCAAAGGTAAGCCTGGCCGAGATGTATCTCCGTCCTCCAGCACGTCGCCTCACGCGCCGTCCAAGCACCCAAGAGAGGGCTTCTAGTGTTCTCTCTGAAACACGTCATATTTCTGGAGCACCATTCCGTTCCGATATCGCATATCACGGCCACCACGACACTTCCTACAGAGTAAATGTTCGTGTGAATGTTAGGCCTTCCGGCACTGGGTTGTTCATTGTCAGAAATTCACTAACTGATGGCATGGCAACCGTAAATATAGGCTTCACCAAACTCCGGTCAGATCATATTGGCTATTTATACTCGGAATACAATATCCGATTAAAACACCTCAGATTATAAGGCAAACTCGTCAATACAAACGCCACACGCAGCAGCGAACTCAAGACGTCAACTTGTACTAAGTACTCGGAACACTGCTGATCTTACTCAATGCGGTGTTTCCATTCCAATCCGTTACTAAAGTCACGCATCTGCTTTAAAACGGGGGCTGCACCCCACCCAGGTCATCCAAATCCAACTATAGGATAATACAACTAAAACTACAACACGTTTGTTTGTCTAAACTGTATGAAAAAAACTGTTAATTATATAAACTAAAACTGTATCTGAAGTTGCAATGTATATCATGATTGTGGCACAGAATATTTGTATGACGTCAGAGGTGCTGTCAGAGTGGCCGTGTCAGAATCCCAGGCCTGCAAAAGCCCGCCGTGTTATCATGCTGAACCGGCATTAGCCCAGAAGCGTTAAGCCAAGTACGAATGAACATTTTCATTTTAATTGGTGGCGTACGTTAAAGTGGAATTTTTGACATGGACTTGCGTTCAGATACAGTTATCGGAAGAGAGACAGAAACAAGCAGAACAAAAATCATGCCGCGTGTCCCGTGCTTCTAGTTCCGTCATTTGTTTTGCACACCCTCGCTCCCCGTGAATCCACGGCTGGATGGTGCACATGCTAATTGTAAAATCTGAATGCCTTCATTATTTTTGTCTCGGCACAACTGCATATTTGATGTGTTGACTGAGGCTTTGCTTTGTAGTTGAGGACCGTGCGGCGAAATTCAACAAGCATAAAACATTCAAACAAAAGAAGTTTTAGACTCCTGCACACCAACACATCACCGAATCAAATGACAGCAACCGGCATACTTCTGGCCTCTGTTGATATGGAGTCGGGAAACACAAATATCATGTCACTGCCTTTTTTTTTGCAAAATGCCTATGCTTACTTCAATGAAAGTAACTTAACTAAGCCTAACCTAAAAAAGCCTTACCATATCTCATCCTGTCTCACCTATTTGTATCACAGCAGCATTTGTGAGTCACTGATTCTGGCAAAATTCCTACCGCTACTTGCCATAGAAGTAACCAACTCGACGAAACTTAGAGTAGTCCATATGTTGAACATCATCTCAGTCCATCTAACCCATTTCTTGACAGCAGCAGCTATGATAACATGATAAAGCTGATTTTTGGCTGGCTTCAGGTTGTGCTCCTGAAACGGTCGGAAACTATTGACCTTGGTCCTTTTAGGCCAGTGGCCTATTCTGGCTGTTAAGGAGTGTATGGAAGATGTATAATGCGGTTCCTGTTATCAATAAACTCTAAATGAGCGCCAGAAACTGAACCATACAGCAAGCCCTAGAGTAATAAGGCAGGCTGGTTTTGGCCTTAGAGTGACGTTCATGTCTGACCCTCGGCCAGTGGAGTTTGTTCATTTCATTGTTCTGTTGCCTAAGAAAGTATCTCAGAGATGTATGGTTTCGTCTGATGCTCCGTTGTTGCATCAGATCGAACGATTCCCTAGAAACTGACGTCGCTGAATCCATGGCCTGACTTTGACCTGCCGTAGGTCAACGACCTTACAAGGTACATCTAAATCGCTGACAACGAACAATCCGCTTGTCAATTTTCTACAGCTGTGCAAACTTGCATTTGGCGCCGTTTCGCCACGTCGTCCGGAAACCACTCCGGAAAACCTTTTGGGGGCCAAAGTGCCCCCACCCGAGCGCGTGTTAACTGCAAATTTCAATTCGCAAGTAAGATTTTTTATGCTTTAAATGTCTATGTCAATCGTTTGAACATTCGGTTTGTTTTCATCATGTGAGCATGAATGTTTTAAGTGTGGATTCTTTTCGTTAATAAAAATGCCCTCAGGCTCGAAATGTTTTCTTTCAATAACTTGAACATGGTTGAACATGGTGAACATGGAACATGGCCTTGTTTACATGTCCATATCACCTGGGAGATAATTTGGTCAACTAGATTTTACATCATTTCCCTGCACATTGACACAGATGACATGGATAGAAGTTTTAAGAGACATCCAGTAAACCTCTGTTGTGACTTCACATGTGGCATTTTACCCTGCTTCCAGGCACAAGCATTGGGCTGAACAACATATAAAGGCAAAACTGGGTAAAAGTTGGTCACAACCATTGCTTTGGCTTGATGGTGCATAATCACTTCAAATAGTGATCCATGGCGGCCCAGTGTATGCTTATAGAAGTGGGTTCTGCTGTTTCACTGTTTGACACTAGCAGTGACCTTGATGAGCTGCCCACCAAAACATCCCCGACTGGAGTGAAGTTAGGTTGACCTACTTATTTGGCGAGCTGCCTTCATCTGTTTCGGAGCAGGACGCCCAGCCAGATTCACTCCGACTTTTTGAGAACAAGTGCTCCGGTGTCTTAAAGCCAGTGGCAGCGTACACGGGGGGGGGGGGGGGGGAGTGTGGCAGAGTGGGCAAACTGCGCTATATCTGAAGGCGGGGCAAAAGTATCTTTCCCCTCCATATTTTCAGGTGGCCCACAAGGGATCCCTGGGCATGTTGTACTTGCTTACTCTGTTAGCAAAGCGAGAGTAGAGGGCACGTATCTTATCTAGAAAGGGTCTATTTTAAGCTCAGGAGGGTACTGTTTCGTGTCCGCGAAGGGTCCAACTTGGCTTAAAACGGCCCATTTCCATACGGGAAAGCAGTCATGTCATTTCCATGCGCGGCAGGGGCCCCTTTCTGGTCTGGAAAGGGCACATCATAAGTCAAAAAGGACCCGTCTCAGTTCCGGAAAAGGGCCCATCGTAGGCCCTGTCAAGTCAGGACATGGTCCATAAAAAGTTCAAAAACGGCTCGTCTCAAGTCAGATTAATAAAAGTCAGACCCGTCATAAACTAAGAAAAGGAGAATTTTAGGCTCGGAAAAGGCCTATCTCACTTTTTGGGCCTGGGAAGGGCCCATCTCTGGCCTGGGGTGGGCCTATCGTAGGCTCAGAATGCCAGTGACGGTATATCCGCGGGGCAAACTGTCGCCATGTGTGAGGTAAGGGTCAGAACTAACTTGTCCTCAATGTTTCAGGTGGCCCAAATGGGGTCGATCCTGGATTTTTGGGAGATATCCGTCTATTGTTTGTTGTCCAAGTAAGTATAGAGAGCCTACCTCAGGTCCGGAAAGGATCAATTTCAAGGCAGGAAATCTCTATTACAACAGTTTCAGACACGGGAAAGATCCTTTTCCGGTCTGAAAAGGGTCCATTGTAGACTCAAAAGGGCCCGCCTCTGATCAGGATAGGCCCATCGCAATCTCAGACGTGGTCCGTGTCACGTTTGAGTGGGGCCCATAGGGAGCACAGAAAGGATTTGCTCATGCCTGGAAAGGGTCCACCGTGGACTCGAATCAAGTCCTTATTAAATTATGGGATGACACGTTTTAGACCGGGAAAGTGGGCACCTCAGGTCCGGAAAGACCCCACCTGGACACTTCAACCCGAGACGAGCCTATCTCAGATCCCACAAGCTCCATCTTATACCAGGGGAGAGGCCAAAGTTTTGGAAAGAAGAGATGAGGGCGGCACACAGCTGGATGTAGGCTTTTGGTGAAAAGGCACGCCGAAAAATTGTCACGTTTTGCCCATTTTGTTTGGAGGGGCCCCAGCGTTTTTCATCTGTCATCATCATGCCAACGAATGGCTGGATCCCGATTCATCCTGGCTGTGGGTCAAAGCCAAAGCCAGCTAGGTGCCGATGGCATGTGCGACACCAACAGCACCGGGGGGCTAGATATGCTGGACGATTGTGAGTACCGGCTGGGGCTGTCCTCCGTGGTCGCCAATGCAGTTTGCTGTGTCACCGTGTGTGTTCGTGTTCTGTGCCACGGTGTTCGAAGGGCACTGGACAGAGAAGGCTGCGCCGTCTGCCAAGAAGCACTGGTGAGTCGTCAGGAGTCCGACGGCCCCACATTCTTTCAAAGCCTGTGGTTAAAAAATCGCGGTGGGCTGATGAGCTCCTCCGCAAGAACGGTCGAGAGGCGGTCCCGGGTGCTAAGGAGGAGGCCCACCCCCACATCGTGCAGCTGGACGCGGCTTACCATGCAGTGCCCTGGCGGATGCTGGAGAGTGCGGTGGTGTGCCACGTCGTTACCGATGACGTGTGAGACCCCGGCCACCATACCCTGGAGGCTTAGTGCGGTTGGGAAAACCACCGGACCGAGCTGATCAGGTTTTTGGTGGTCACTTCCCGACGGGTGTGTCCTCATCAAAATGCGAAGCTGCACAAAGCGCGCCTGCAAAGGAACAGGATCCGCAAAAACGATAAAAAAGCAGTGTTGTGTAGAGGACGTTAGGCAGGCTGTAGTCGCCGATTCCCGCCTTTTTTGTCATTCGGTGTAACCAGCAGATACCTTTTCCTGCAATTCTCACACCTCTCCGGTCGTCGGGTTTGTCCGGCCTGTTGCCTGCTCTGTGTTTTAGCCTCTTCAAAAGGTGACCTGGGCTTTCGTGGAAAAATGGTCTTATTTTAATGTGCGGTGTTAAAGTATGAAAGTCTTTGCGCGACGTTTGATCAGTGTTTTGCGCCAACTGGCTTTATGGTTGTTCTTAATTCAATACAGTTTTACTGTCAGTTCGCAGAAAAGTGCTCGTGAATTCCAGACATTATTCTTAGGAGGCGTTTGTGGCGCCTCGTGATTTTCCGGTCGGCCGGTCCGGTCCGGTTCGTCGGATATATAGTTCCTGTTATTACTGTGATAATTATTGTTGTGTAGGTAAATAGCTGGTCGCGAGCGCTCATTAGTGTTCATTCCATTTACTGGAAACTGGCTAACCAGTCCCTAACCTGGACGGGTGTCTGCTTGAGCGCCCAATATACCTGAGTGTGGCAAGTATTTGTGCCCTTCATCTGTATGTGAAGGCCGTGGAAATAGCGAAGGCAGCGGAAGGCGACACCACGCCCCGCACGACGCGGATTCGACAGCAACTCGTACGTCGGTGCCACCCACGCGGCTGC
The DNA here is from genome assembly GCF_011947565.3 of Pollicipes pollicipes. Classification (NCBI taxonomy): domain Eukaryota; kingdom Metazoa; phylum Arthropoda; class Thecostraca; order Pollicipedomorpha; family Pollicipedidae; genus Pollicipes; species Pollicipes pollicipes. The sequence continues at coordinate 34,005,987 of NW_023597054.1, read as the reverse complement.
CGACCCGTGGACACCGGCATCACCGCTGCGTCAGGAGTGCCGACGTCCACCCCACGGCAGTATCATATATTGTGCCCCTGGGTTAACCCTGCGCCACTTGTCATACGAATGCCAGGTAGAACGGCGGTCTCGCCGATGTTTGGCGTGAGCGCGACCGAGCCATCCGGGGCCGGCGGAAGGGCGGCAGCGATCATCATGAGGGGTGGGCCCACGCTCCACAGGCTTTCCGGGCGGATGTCGCCCGCACACATCGGATGCAGCTGCAGTCGACTCCCACAGGGTTCTAGAGCGTCAGATAGGCAAGAAGATGGCGCCCGACTGCCGTCCGGTGTGAACACGGCGGACCGTCCGCGCAGGCAGCGGTCGTGCGGGATGGCGGGGATTAATCCATACGAGTAGCTCATTGAACGGTGAAATACCAGGCATAGAGTTTAAGAGTTATTGACATATGGTTTTATCTCTTATAAGGCTCCAAAATCGGTTTTAACTTTAATTTTTGTCTCCACGATATTACACAGCGACCTCCTCGCCCCATGCGTTGCGATGACTCCGCCAGAGCGAGGCTGTTTTTTTTGCATTTACCAGTATGACGGTCGCCATTACGTACCAGCAAGCGGACCACTCCATTCACCTGTCCTATCTATTCTGCATATCAATGATGAACAACGTCTTGTTGAAGCAGACATGATAGACCACCAACAAACTGGGTGCAAATGATCAAGAACATGGAACAAACTAGTTTAATTACGTGCCTTGTGGTATCGCAATCTGTCTCATGAGCAAAATCTATGGATATGAAACAGAAAATGACCAAATCTAGTTACAAATCATGTTTGAAAGCAGGTAAAGCTAGCAAGTAGGGGCCGCACCGGAGTTGCCCCTCAAATTGCTGGCTGTTTTATAGCAGACTTCTTTCTGCTACTCCGAATAAAAAGTTAACATATTTCGCATGGTTTGCTGACAGACAGGGTCATCCAACCCACCCACGAAATATACATACCAATCATGCCCACCAACGTGCAAGATTAAAATGTGAAATGAATAAAAAGAGCTCTGCATGAGAAAACAACTCTGAAGGGCAGAGTTTCGCTACCAAACATCTCTGTATTAGCCGCGTCATGTCTGTTCGAAAGCTATGTACGGCAGGAAATTTATCGTGGTGAAATAATGAAGCTTGAGTGGGTTATATTCATCAAGACCGAGCCGTGTCATGAACCAAAAAACGGATAGATTGGAATTTAACAAGACAAAAATGGTGACCAACATAATTTTCTTGCTTCATCATTCCTGGGTGCACGTAAAACATGTTTGGAGGCTGGCATGTTAATCTAATACACATATGAAACATGTATATGTTTTCAGTTGGAAATGTTGCAGAGAAATTGCTTAACATTTTAGGCCATCAATGGTTTTTCAAAATTTATGAAAAGGAAGAAAAGACAACGTTGTTTCACATCTGTATGAGGCCACGAAAAACAAGAGTGATGAAAAAACACAAGAACTTAGAGTGCTTTGTAAATTGTTTTAATAAACTTATTTGACGAAAAATTTGTGAAAATGAGTGCTCAAATTGCAGCATCCAGCTTTTAAATTTTATTTCAACGGCATTTCTTGAAATTTTCCCTCCTACATTCCGGAAGTGGTGCAATTTAGTGGTCAAGTTTCTTCGCGAAAAAGAAATACGTGAAGTAAAATGCTCTACCAGGCTTTGCTGGTGTTTGTACCAGGCTTTGCTTCGCTGCCATGGTATCTGCGTGGTGTAGCTCAAAAATTGGAGATGCGTAACAATTTTGCATTTGGCACCCAGCTGTAGATTGTGGTGTATTTTGTAAACAAGCCAGGATTGATAGAGGCGAGCGGATGGAGTCGCTAGGGCTCTCGGGCTTCAAGGAACTTAGTGCTCTTGCTATGTGCATGTAAAGACGTGATTCATATGCGGGTGAGGCAGGATATGACACGAAATATCCAGGTCCCGTGGGGTCTCGTTGGTGCTTGGTGGTTTCAAGTAAGTTCGCTGTTGATTGGCGCCTCAAAACCTCTGGAAGTGTTTTTTATTTTTCTTAAGGGGTTATATGTGTTTAGTACATGTGGTTGGACAACAGCAGGTAAGAGTGAAAACTTACCATTAGATATTGCGAAAAGGAGCGAAAATGCCTACTCATAGGATGTTGCTTTACACCCAAAGTCGACAGTTCTACGAAACTGATTGTTTTACATTGCCAAGAGGCTGTATAGGTTCGCAGATAATGGCTGGAGGACCGATTTTCAGCTGACCGATCCAAACGAGCGGCACCACTCTGGCTCTGCCAGCATCCGGCTTTCGACCTGTATCTGATCCATATCATCTGTTACACAGCCGTGGGTTCTTACGATACCTTTACTTTATTGTGTCAATGCTTCGATAATTACTGCATCCAGGTCACACAAGCGGTATTTTGCAGTTCATTCCCACATAGCATGTGTAAAGTGACGAATTCTCACCGCACCTACCAACACTTCTGAGACGTCCTGTACTTACAAACAGACGGATGGCAACTACTTTGGCGACGTTCCAACGATCGCCCTTTTGGAGTGGGGGAATGCCTGTGTGGAGGACGAGACTGTTGTACGTACGCAGTACTGTACGCAGAATGATCGCAGTGGGAAAATTCGCGTGCGTTGCTACTGTTAAGTCCACCTTTACCTGCGCTTCAAACGGGAAAAGGGGTCAGTGGGGTCCAGATATCCACCATGAGGGTCAGTGATGCCTGCCTGCCGCCTACGGTTCAGAGCTGTTGATTGCAGACTCTTACCCCACCCTCTCAACTGCGGACTCTAACCTGACGGTCTCAACTGCGGACTCTCACCCGACGCTGTCAGCTGCGGACTCTCACCCGACGCTCTCAACTGCAAACTAACCTGACGGTCTCAACTGCGGACTCTCACCCGACGCTGTCAGCTACAGACTCTCACCCGACGCTCTCAATTGCAGACTCTCACCACCCCTAAGTACTGGTGTGTGGACCTCATTGACCCCAGTGGCCGCCGGTGGTTCCATGCTCTCGATTGCGGACTGTCGCCGCTCATTTTCTTCTGGTCGACTGGTTTTGATTCTTCCTAAATTTTGCGGATCTACGTTGTTTCCTCTCGGAACCTCTGAATATTGAGCGGGACGTGAGTTCTGCTAGGTCTATGCCTGAGCTGGAACTCTCGAAAGCAAAGCTGTTGACCTCTGGTCACCAAGCTCATCTGTAGAAACCATTTCACTCGTGTTTTTGTCTTATTGTGAACGATATTCTGACTTTGGGTCCATGAGCTTTGTTAGAATGGGCTCTCAAACTTAAAGAATGACACTTGAGGAAGAGATAGTACTTGTTACAAGTGACAGCGCGAGGTACATTCCTCATTGTAACACCCTTTTCGAGAAACCCTGTATTTTTGACCAAAGCAACGATCTTAGATTGCACTAAAGCTTCAAGAAATTGCTATGCATCCTCATGATGTATTTCAAAAGAAAAAAGTGACTACAGGAATACACAACGTTAGCCATTTCAAAGCAAAAAAGCTGTTTTTAGACAATATTTTGCAGTTTAGAGACGAAACAAAATGAGCTGGTTGAAACCAGGGATGCCAATTTTTGAATATTATAAGGGGCTGAACCGAAGGCCCGACACCCTATCCCCTCTACCCATTTTCTTCTCACCGGATTGAACCTACTTTATTTTGATTAGAGCGATATATCACTTAATCTTTGGATAACCTATAAAAGTCTTCAATTTAAACAGCATAAAAGTCATGCAGGGTTGAATCTAAGTAGGAGGCACTGGACGCACGCGTCTCTTCTGATCGGCAAGTAAAGACACCCCTTGAAAAGCCACCTAAGGGCGCCGATGGCATTCTTCTATGGCGATCATGGAAGGCGGCACCCATTTTGGTCGTGGGGGACGGAGACGGGGTTAGCCATGAAAGACTTGGGTCATCCCCGCATTCCAGAGCTTTTCACTTTAACCTCACACACCACTGCGCGTCTTATGGCGCCAGGTATGTGCAGTTTATTGCATCGTTTATCCGCCCAGCTGTTACGATTTGTATCTTGTGGTGAGAGCAGCCATGACTTTTTGTTATGAAAGTGGTACGAGGCACCACTACGCAGAAAGATCAATGAGGATAGTCTTTGCGTTGTGATAATCTTTTACCCTCGTTTTTGTAGTATCCCAGCCAAAAACATTGGGGGAGGGGGCAGGCCAACATTGGGGAGAGGGCCAACTCAACATTGGGAGGGCCAGAGCTCTCACAAAAGAATGCAAATCGACACCGGTGGTTAAAATGACAAAAATTGCAGTTTTGTTTACGTGCTTACGGCCTCCGTGGTGAAGATGGAGTTATATTTTTGGTTGGGGGATGGTGATGTTGCCATTTCTGTCATTTGCAATTTATAGCCTTCGATCCTGAGTTGTTTGTGATTTCCATAAGAACTGAAATTGTAACTCATTTGGTCCGAGATTGTGAGTGAAATGCTTGCGTTGATCGTAAAATGAAAGCTTCGCACTTGAAACTCAAATGTACCAACTTGAGATTCACTGCAAATAAGTACCATGTTCTCATCACTCGTGCCGCGCGGTCCTTGGCGTTGGGTTACTGCTCAGTGAAGCCGATTTCGTCATAAGCGTATGACAATAGTATGGTTAGCAGGTGCCGTCCTGCCTACATTACTGAACTATTGTAAGGTGGCAACAAAGCCTTTCAACGATGCACAACATAAACATCACATTTTGTTGCTGGGGTCACAAAGAACAAAGTAGCATTCTGTCAACGACCACTCAAAGCCACCACGACAGCCATGGATTGCATGCAGTGGGCTCCCCAGCTGCGAGGCCGGAGAGAGCGGTCGGTGCGGTGAGCCGACGCGCCCGGCTCGGCACCGGCAGCAGGCTGGGCGCCCCCTCCAGGCGCCCCTCCCTCCCCCCACCATCCCAGCCCAAGCCGGACCTCGCCGTCCGCTGGACGCGTATAAGAGGCGGCGCTGCGACGTCGCGGCAACACACACGGCCCGCCATGTCGCCCGTGCCCGCCTCCCGCCTGCTGCTGCTGGCTGCCGCGGTGCTGGCCACCGCCGCAGCCGCCGCCGCCGCCAGCTCGGCCAAGCCCGGTGAGAGGTTGACCTGAGGTCTGGCCGGGTTTGGTAAGGTCTGGCCGGGTCTTGCTGTGGTCTGGTCGGGTCTGGTGCGGGTCACTGACCTCTCGTACCTGATGGACTGGCGACGCGGGGCCGATCCGCTCTCATTGCGAGGGACTATAGAGGAGACGAGGAAGCGTGCGCAGCATACGGAAGGCAATCAGCGATTGCCTCATTAGTACAGACTGCCTGTGGTTTTGTGTCGAGCTACTGCGCAGTGTTGTCGCCAACGGCCCGTACCAATCCATGTGTTTGTAAACATAGACGTAGAAACAGGGACAGCGTCAATGAGACCACTCCCTGCTTTTCACGTTGGTTTTGCTCATCACATAGTGATGCGTGAGAAGTGTTCCCAAGACTAGAGTTGCCTTTCCGGCAGTTTTTGGGACGTTCTATGCCTGGGTTATGGCTACCAGCGACTGAGGTGGTTGACATCTCAAGTCCCGGTTTTTAGTCTCGTGAGTCTGTTCTGCCTCGACGCCTTGGTCCTCGAGCTGCTTTCCATACTTGTCTGACAGTCTACGTCTCTTTCCTACGTCCTACGTCCTGCCCACACGTCCTAATCAGTCATTCCACGAGGCCTTTGATTCGTCATCTCAGAGCAGCACAAGGGGCAGTGGTGTGACCCAATGACGTAACGCCAGCCTCGGCGGCGATGGCGCTCCGCTGGCCGACGAGTGACCCCGGGTCGGCGCCGCCCACAGCCCGCCTGGTGCGAGGTCAGGAGGAGTGGCCCGAGAGCGTTGGCTGTCCCACCGGCTACGTGCCTGACCTGCGGCCTAAAGCGCTCAAGCAAAAGCGGCCAGGTCACGTGGTGTGCGCCAAGGGCAACATCCAGAACTGTGTGATCGGCACCCACTGGTACGTGCTGGACCGACGCTTCTGCTTCAAGTGCACCTGCGTCAACGGCAAGGCCGACTGTCTGGATCACGAATGCCCGCCACCCAAACCTGTCTGGCGTAAGTGCTCCTAACGGGTGCGGCCCGGTGTTGACGCACCGCTGTTCTAGGTGATGGGCAATGAGTCTGATGACCAGGGAATATCACCTATCACTTCAGAAATGTCACCAGGACATTGCGAACGACGCCTGCCATTGCAAATGACGCTTGTCAGTTCATTGTTAAGCATTGCTGCTACATAAAGGCTAAGTAACGCATCGTGTCGCTGAACAACCTCTCTGGTTGTGCTCCACATGAACTACTTCCACCCACGCTTCACTGCGCCATGCATTTACAGCCATCTCGGCTGAGTCGTTTATGCTGGCCTTCGTGCCCGGCTGCCCGAGGCAGCACATGTTCTTCCGCTCAGGGCAGCGGGCGGCCGGTTCTGACTCGCTTGGGTCCGTTGCAGCCACGCGCCAACGCTACCAGTGCAGGAGAGGGGCCGAGAAGGTGTGCCCCAGCCGTGACTGCAAGTTTCTTTCCCGTGACCATCGCTGCGTCTTCTGCGACTGCGGCGGCAGTGGCCGCTAAGCCGCCGGCCGGGCGCCTGACCCAGCCAGCGGCGCAGCGGACCGCTTCGCACAACTCTACAGACTGTGAAGGCGGCATTTGTCGGAGTTTTGAGAATTCCTGCTGGCCCAGGAATATTCTGTCATTGAACTTCATGCTTTTCGAGTACGGCTGGCGGCAAACAAGAGGGCGCTGGCAGCGGCTCAGTACAAAAGACGTGGCTCGGCATCACCCGTGAGCTCTGGCAGTAAAACGGTGATGTCATTTGCCGATCAATTTGCTCGCACATCATATGTTTACCGCATTTATTCTGCTTGTTGATTCGTGGTTTCAATGTGAATACAGTGGAGATCGCCACCCAATACACATTTGCCTTGAATACGGCACTCGATTAAAGTTATCAGCTGAAGCTTTTAGCAACTGTGAAGCAACAAGTCCGAGGGTTTTTATCGATACAAGACCATGGCATGACCAGGTATTGCTGGCCATCGTGCCTCACTGCATGGCGAAGCAATGGATAAACGGCACGGTATGCTGAGCGATGAGCGAACGCTGCCACCGGCCTTTCAGGGGCTTGGCATCAGGTCATTGTACTATTTAGTAACCAGTCCAGCGGGTTTAGGCGACGGTTGAGTTGAGATATAAATCTGCTTGGGATCCACAAATGAATCACAACCGATCGTCCAGCTCGCTCCACGCTCTCTTTATACAGATATTTAATGCAGCTGGTACATCTACGGGAGCTGATGCAACAGAAATGCAATAATGCCGCGTCATGTTTGGTACTCGCACCCGCGGGTGTCGATAAGTGTCCTTTTGGATGCGCCACTGGCCCCGTAAAGTCAAATTTGTCCTGTCCCAACAATGGAATTGCCGCTCCCCCAACCTCTGGAGCCTTAGTGTGTACATGTAGGACATCTAAAATGAAAGCTCAAAATTATATAAGCTTCTAAAGGCTTTTACTAAACGTTTCGCAGCTGAAAGGCACAAGGGAAGTGAAAACTGCGACGTCAGTTTCAGTGAGAGCTGACGATGGTCATACTTTTAGAGTTCCGCTTTCGTACCATATCTGCTGGAGCGTTCTCTGTTTTTGCTACATTCTGTATGGTTTAATTGCACAGTTAATGTGTTTTTTACCTCTAGTCTATTTGTGTATTATGGCCTGAGTGTGACGGCATTATTCAGTGCCTTTCAAGTTCCATGGGCTACAACAAGCTGCGTTCGCGGTGATATTTTGCCACGACGTGTTGTCGGAGAGTTAAAATACACCGGTCGAATATTAGCACACAAAAACGTAACGAATTTCCAAGCCGCTATGTTCGGAAGAACTCTTGAAATGTGGCAACATCCACTTCCACGTGAATATTCAATGAAACCGTCACGGAAACCTGAAGATCGACACCACGCAACCAAACAGATAGCGTTAAGCGGCCGACAATGATTGGTGAAACAGCACTAAGCGTTGCACACATGGTTATCGCGAATGCTGCGTTGCAACCTGTAGCCCGCCTTGCGACTACCTGCCTGGGACTTCCCTGGCAGCTCCTAATAGTCGTGCACATCAGCTTATTAGCTTTAGGTATGTTGATGTGCACGGGAAAGTCATACACGTCCAACAGTGTTTAAAGGCGCATGATATCGACCTCGCCGCCCGATTTCGATATTCGAAATCTGGTCTCAAACATCGAGGCCCAACAAAAGCATAATGATGCCCGACGAGGGCTTCTCCCGCCGAGATAGGGTAAGACAATGCATTTGAGCAGGAGTGTAGTTTGCTTCTCAGCGGGGGGAGACTCTAGCTTCAAAACTTTGAGAGTAAAGTAGGTCAAATTTGAGACGGCCTGATTGTATGCATTTAAAGTGCAGGGTTGGCCATTTTCCCCATTCAACGCCCCCAAAACTGCGTTTTGGAACTGCATTCTTGTGATGGAAACTTCATGACCGTCACACGCGACGGTCTACGGTCGACGAATTCGCCACCGCAGCACCTCACCGCCCAGCTCACAACACCGCTCCGAGGGGAAAGGGTCTGAACCAAGAGACAGGTGGGTCAAAATCGCGCTAAGATGATCGGCAGCTTGCTCCAACCGCGCAGCGGCACCACAATTTTCAAGGATTTAGACCGTATTAATGGCAGATTGAGAGCTGAATCGGTTCTCGCACTGTATATTGCACAAACTAGGATGCGGAATGACATAAAGTTATATCTACAGAACTACAACTTCTGAATTAAGAACTGCTATGTTTCTAGCACATAGATCTGAACACAGTATTTTCGGAGAGCAAATCCATAAAATGAGGATACATTGCTCAAAATGCCAAAATACTAGAACGAATATAATTCAGACAATAACGAAAATAGGCATCGATCAAACTGATAATAAGCGTCTCCTTGTCTGTAAAAGGGAAGGGCCTTATAAGTATTCAATCTAGTAAATCGAAGAGGTGAAAAATAACAAGAGGCCATTCCATGTTGCCCCAGGGCGTCAGTCCTTTTACAGAATCAACGAGTGAAACAAATTACACGCGAAGTTTAGATTATGTGCTCCCTATCCTAGAAGCAAAAAAAAACAGCAAAAACGGATCGGTCAGGGTTTCACTTTTCATCAAACCGAGCGGCGTTGGTCGCTGCAGATAACACCAGGCGTCAAACACCGTGCGAGGATGACCGTAATGCAATATTCCTTCCGAATTTTTTTTTAATCAATTCACATCGTTCAAAATTTAGAATGGAACGTATATACCACCAGTAACACTTCAAGGTTGACCTCTCAACAGCTTGACGGTTACAGCAACACGCAAAATAGAGATATTCCGCTTACTTTTTCAGACCAATGGCCAGATTCCAGCAACATTTCGCGGCGCTGTAAATAATAATTCGATCCCATTGTCAAACTAAATATCGTGCGGGTGAAATAAGCCCCCAGACTGCTTTCTAAACGTACTTATTGATCTCCTTAAGTGCTCAATAGTATTTCCGTCAGATGGGCCATCGTTTTCGCCCATTCCTTGGCCACCGCCTGATGTTAGCCAGTGGGTACCATGAGACTGCAATGCCGGGCGTCGTTATTGTTTATCATTGTGACATACGAGCGGGAATGCTCACTATCCGATTTCATTTTTCCACTAATCAATTCTGACGTTTGCACATTCCAAGATGAAAGTGGCTTGACAATATCGGCATGCAACTTTGATCCCATTTTAATCTGAAGTCTACATTCGCGAAGTCTTCAACACCGATCATTGTAGAACCAACATAAATCCGGCGAAGCCACTGATTGCTCCTAGCCTAGGAAAAATCCACCGAATCAGTGTAAAATTAATAGCATCGGTGTTTTATTCTATGATGCAATTTAATGCCTTTCAACAACCCGAACTTTATTTTTTAGAAGCCCTATCTCGGACATCACAACTTAATGACATTGTGTAATGACATAATTTACACACACAAAAAAAGGTTCAAACGCAGCACTCGCGCGGCGGGCGCCGCACGAGTGCTGCGTTTGAACGTTTTTTTTTCGACCAATGATAGTAAACCTTCGAACGTGCGCTGTCAGTCTCATCAGGACTCCAGAGGTAACTGGGCTGGCTGAGCTCATCTGGGCGTGGCTGAGGTAACTGGGCATGGCTGAGCTAACTGGGTGAGCTCATCGAGCACCGGATATGTGTGCAGGAGCATAATCGCATGGTCACTGAAGATCCAGCGCAAGAAGTAACCCTGTTTCAATGAACCTGCATTGTGCATGGCATTGGCATGGCGGGGGTTTCGTTTATCGTACGTTCGAACTGAACTAGCAGAGGGTTGCTTTCCGTTCAGAGGCACAGGAGTTTTTAATAGTGTACCCCAAGAGTACAGCACACTCCCAATGCATGCTCATTGAAACGAACGGAGAAAAGGCACCCCCAAGTGAACACCTGCCTCAGCGTATTTGGGGAATGGATGGCCTCCATCTTCATAAATAATGCATGGAAGAGTACTAATGTTTTGTTTTACATTAACCGAAATGCATCTGTTTGCCGATGGCATTTTGGTACGTCAGGGACTTGCGTGTCAACGAGTTGCGATGACCACATATAGTATGTTATCTATAATACACCTGCATTATGTATATATATATATATATATATATATATATATATATATATATATATATGCTTAGTCTCTAGATACGTTGGCTGGCCTACAAATCAGTCATGTTCATTAAGGTGTCGGCTATGTGGGCGCTGCATGACCTGCAGCAGTCGATGCGCCCCAAAACCCCAAATAATAATCATCATCATCAAGGCATCAGTTGTCGAAACAGGGGTCGAAACAGGTCTTGTGAAAGGATTTTTTCCATGTGGGAGGATGAATAGTTTGTAACATCTGCAAGAATGTCTCGGTCTATTGTCTGGATCGTCAACTAACTTGTGAGTCCTTCTTTCAAATCGCATCTAACGAGCTCCTGCCGGGAAGAGAATCAGCCGGTGGTAGCCCCGACAACATCTGTCTCCATCAAGAAGACGTCCCCATACAGAGCAACAGCCGTCCAATGCTTTTCCAAAAACAAGTGCGCAAAGTAGTGTCAAGCATACCCGGTCTTTCAAACACGCCTCTTTAATGCCTTCTGAAATGCAGATGCATCAGAAACATTCTACGTGGGGCAACGTAGGATTTGAGGACAGCACTGGCAGATCAGTGCCAAAAGCATACGCTCAGATAACGATCCAGCCCATGTTACCAAGACAAAGTAGGGTAATCGCGGGAAGGTTCGAAAACGGCACAGATTATGCTATCTCAAAGTGATACAAAGGGACGTAATTTTGAAGAGATTAGCCGATAAATAAAAAACAACTATGGGGCAAAATGACATTCACACTCAACTTCTCCGCATGAGCATTAAGGCCCTTGCTACGTTGACATTTCACGATAATCGGTTCCACACTAAGAGGCTTACGTTTTTAGTTTACTTTGCCCGAGTATATGTGGTTTGGAAACTACACGGCGCTGCTTCTGAGCCCTCAGATTCGAGTTGGAGTCGAACATTTACAAGGCAGCCGTAGCCCACAGTCAAAGTGAGCTGGTTTTCATGTCAGGATTGCCGAGTGTTATGAGGCTCCTCGCGCCCGTTGCCCTCTAACAAATGTAATATACACATGTGCTTTACCATCTTTCATATTTTATATGGTCGATTTTGACGAACAATGGGTGAGTGAAGCCTGTCCTGGGACGTAATGGCAGAGTGGTCAGTGCATAGGACTAGCACGTGGGGATCCATGACCCTTGAGCGCTAGTATGGCCAATACAGTCGCTGACGCTCCATAAGCGGCGTGATGACGTGCTTCGCGTTCTCTAAGAAACCTTTACTTACACATTGGAATATGTGGAATGCATGTGGCACACCCGAGGACATATAACTCAATCTGTGACGGGCCAGATCCATAATTAAAAGGCTGTCTGGCCGAAGCCTAAAACTGACTTCTTTAGTTTCTCGAAGTTCTATGCCTTTTCTACCAGTTCGCTATGAAATACGCTCAATTGTTTGTTTCCAGCTAACATATGCTGTCGATGTATTGCAGTGTAGAACTCCAGGAGTGCTCCCCACAAAAATCTGGACACATTCTTTCAAATTTTAAATGCGCTCACTATTATGACATCTGCGCCATGCCACCATGTCAAGCATGTCAGTTACCGCCTGCCAAATATTCAAACAAACTAGACTTATGGCCATGGAATTATAATAGAATTATGGAGTTATACATCGCACATCTAGTGCATGTCTAGCTTACCTCTGGACTCTTCTTTTGCACTGAATTTCGTTCCACGCAGCATCCATTACCCGTTATGCGTATTTATTCTGACAGGTGTTCAAGTTTCACTCCTCGTAAAAATGTGTCGTAATGCTACCAGATTAGGAAAGTTTTCTTACCTGCACGCGAAATACCAAACTTACGCATCAGAACACTTGTACACATCAACAAAGGCCGCCGCGTACCCGCTTCCCCCATGGTGTCGTCTTTCAAGCTCGCACGAATTCGTCCAAAAGTAGCCACGATGCTGGGCACGGTGAGCAAATTTTATATCGCCACTTTTTAAGTCCAATGAAGTGCGGGTTCCTGACTTAGTTTCCACTGCCCTGGGTTGTGACTAGGGTGTGACTAAGTCCCGGTCTGACACAAATTTGAACCAGAATCATGGATCATGTAAATTAGATAAGCATAGGTATAGCAAACTCTCTGAAAGTGTGGAGTGGGTCACGGGCGTGCCGAAATGTTGGTTCGCCCAGGTGCCTTACCCCCCCCCCCCGCACTGGTAAAGGGTCGATGCGGCCCCCCCTCCCTAAGGTTTTCTGAGGATGCCTTTCCGGGATGTCGTGCAACCACGCCGGAAGCTTCGGTAGCCTGTGGGGCATCCATTCATGTGCGTGTTTTGGCACTAAACACGCGTCCCTAGCGTTTTTGGTGTGGGAGCAGAGACGGTTTCTTAACACGCGCCCGGGTGGCCGGCTAGATACCTTTCGCTCGGGTGGGGGTAAATTTGACCCACCCCCCCTGAGATCTCGGGAACTAAGAGCTAGAGACACAAAATTCACAGGGTGTGTTGACCTGTACGTGAACTCACTTAGACCAAAGCTTAAGGTTACTAGGCCATGACCTTCGGGTCAAATAAGGTCAACCAAGGTCAAATTCTAGACTGGTCTCCAAAGTGCTCCCAGAACCTAGATAGCTGTTTCTAAGCAAAAGGTCACATGTTCAACTAAGGTCAGCGAACTTGTTTGACCTTTTAAAGGTCGTGGTGACCAAAATCATACAAGGCTGCAGTGGGCTTTACATTTAAATAAGCGACAAAGACTACGCCAGGTGTTCCTAATAAATGCTCACCTGGATCAGTTCAGGTCAATGACCTATTCTGGCCACTAAGAGGTCCATGGAAGATGTATAATGCGGTTCCTGCCATCAATAAATGCAAAATAAGCACCAGAAAATGTCCCATACAGGAAGTCCTAGATTAATAAAGCAGGTTGGTTTTGACCTTGGTCTGACCTTTAAACCTGACCTTAGGTCAACGTTATTTGCTCATTCAATATTTGCGTCGCCCAAGAAAGCATATCATAGATGTGTGGCTTCGTCCAACATTCCGTTATTGCATCAGATTGAACGGTTCCCTAGAAATTGACTTCACTGAAACCATGGCCTGACTTTGACCTGCCATAGATCAGCGACCTTACCAGGTATATCTAAATTTTTGATGCCAAACGATCCGCTATTTAATTGTCTACAGCTACACAACATTTGGTCCACCTGCGCCGCGCTGTTCGAAAACCATTCTGGAAAAACCTTTGGTGGGGGCAATTTGAACCCCCCACCCCCAACCCCACCCGAGCGCGTGTTAAGAAACACTGCACGGTTACCTGCGGCCGGCCGGCCGGGGAAGGGGGAGGGGCAGCAATTGGACGCACGCGGCGGGACAACATTGTTGCATTGGCGAAGCCATGCGTTTTAAACATATGGTCAAAGCACGCAAAACTATTCATCACTGTTCTCATAATTGAACAAGCCACGTTGTTCAGGCTTTGTGCTGTCACGAGGCATGGTCTCGCATGCGTGACATAAAGCTGGAAAGGTGCGATTTCAAACATTCGTGACCCTGGACATGTCGGAAAGAAGCCCTCGATAGTAGATAACGGACCTTTCACAGGTCATGATGAGCCTGCATGTCATAATGGGCCCTCTTAAGACCAGAATGACCCCCCCCCTTAACGCCAGAATGGACCCTCTTCAAGCCAGAGTGGGCCCTCTATCGGCCAGAATTGCCCTGCCAGTCACTAATGCGCCATCTACAGGCCAGAGTGGGTCCTCTTCAGGCTCAGAATTGCTCTCTTTGGTCAGAAGGTACTCTAGCTAGCGCAAAATGAGTTCTCGGCAGGCCGGAGTGGATTTTTTTTTCCCAGCTTTCAAGTTGCGGGGGGAGGGGTGCGATCTGCGCCCGCCGTCTGCCCCTCCCCGGCTTCTGCGTCGCTGTTTGGGCGCCGTCCCCCTCCCCTGGACGTGGCGTACGTCCCGGGGCTAAAGGTACTGATGTCGGCGTTGTGTTGTTTAGTTTATGAAGCCTTGTCTCGCTCCGGTCCCGTTCCGTTTCACTTTTATGTCTGAATGACCCAGGTGCACCAGCCATGCCACTGTCGTGCTAGACACACACCTATTTTCTGAACCAATCCTGCGTGTAAAGCATTAGGTTCTGGGAGCGCGGGTAAAATTTCTCTACTTTGGCAGCTTTGCAGCACAGTTTTACCAGGAATGAAATTATCAAGCCTGTCGGAATAAATACGCACGAAACCTTTCCATATCTGTACAGGCGTACTGCACCCCGTGTTTGGCCTGGTGTCCGAAGCGCCCTCTGCTCGCAGTTGCACTGCTCCGGCGCATGGTCTCGAACACACAACCTCCAGTTCGCCTTTGGACTGTTCGCTCTCCGTGGCATCCATCCTTAAGCCTGCAACTGCGCCGACTCCGGTGGAGCAGCCGTGCAGACACCTGTCCAGACGCAGCTTCAATACGGGAGGGGACTGGGGGCGGCCATACCAGCTACCGGCCGCTCAGCTTAGCCAAGGAGGCTCTGGCAACACTTTCCCAAATAGCCCAGTTCAGTTGTCCATTGAATGACCGACACGGAACTGGATCCTTGATCACCTCACGAGGAAGAACCAGGTGGCTTTCGAGCTAGCGCGCTGCGAGGAAAGGAACGGGGGTCGCCAATTACGGCGGCTTGAGGACCACACGAAATACCGCTACCAGCTCAAAAAACATATGACTCAAAAAGTATCATGTACTGACAAGATTCTCTATGAAAAGTTACATGCGCTCTATACCATCGCTCACCCTGTTCAGTGCTATCGTGAACGAATGACTGGATTTAGGAGTTGCCTGTCGCACGGCGCTGAACAGAATGTATCACTTCGCAAGCTGTCTCGCTTGCACAGCCTGGCTGTACAAAGCACAAACAAAACGTGCACTTATATGATAAAAGCGACATAATACCACAAACATCACAAGACGCCCCTGGTTTTGGGATAAGGCAACCCTCTCAGATCAGAGAACCGCAGACGACCCGACAGCGTCCTCTGTGTTGCAGTCCTCTCCTTCGCCAGCCGCCCACTAAGTCTCCTGCTTCGGCTTCAGTCCGCGAATCGAGAGGTCGTACACCACCTCTTCCACCTTCTTCAGGTCGTACTTCAGCGCATCGAAGCGCCTGCGCAGTCCGTCGTTCTTGAGGTTGAGCAGGCGGAAGCCGGCGCTCAGTTCGCTCAGGAAGTTGGCCACTCGGAACGGCCGCAGATAGTCGCCTGCCGTCACGCTGTTAACCACAAACCGCGACTGCAACAAGCCCAGGCACCGCATCAGCTGTCGCCGGTCGATGGTGTGTGCGTGCCGGACGCAGAGCAATGTGTCAAGTTAAACCTCATTATACCCCAAAAGATACTTAGGTTTAATATTTCACTTTCAAAAAGACAATATTAAACCCGATCTTAGTCACATAAGGCCCAGAAACAGACAGAAAAGATCGCATGCTAAAACCTAAGTATCGGTGTTCTAAAGCCCAGCAAAGGAATAATTATTGTGATGGCCAATGAAAATATCTCAGATAGGACTGACTAGCCAGCGTCATACCGCCGTGGCGAAAAGTGCACCTTAACAGTTATATTGGTGGCTATTGCACAACAGGAGTCGTTCCATTGTGCATAGGCCAAGAAAAAGGCCACATGCCATATACCTACATTGTCCGCGGCCAATAAAATGTATTTGCTAAGGCAAACAGTGCATTTATCACCCTAAAACCCTGACTGATGTTACATAACGGTGAAGAAACTTGTCTATTAAGTCGTTGTCTTATTACTAGATTTGACCGCAGAACGGTAGTTCGAGACAAAACATACGCGTAAGCCTAGAACAGACAAAGAATAGATCAGAATAGCACCCAACAGACGTTTAAGAAAGCGTCATCACTGTCGGCGGGCGTCGATTCGCCACGCATAAAAGGCATCTTAAAGGCATCCGGTCAATCAAAAAATGATTTCAGTTAAGTGCATATCAAGTACTCATTGAGTTGGTGCCCTTTCTATTGCCAACTGTGTCCCTTCTATTGCTCGCTGAGCTGACAAAATTTCACATGAACGAAAGACAAATCAGATCACTGGGGAAGCCGAGTCGACTCTCACCAGCTCTGCCGAAAGCATGAGTAGACCAGCAAGATAGTCTTCCAGATCCAGGATGAACCCTTCCTCCTTGGTCAGCACGACTGAAACGCGGCGTACGTCCAATATGACACCAGGTCACGGCAGTCCCGGAACGCTTTGGAGCACCCGGAGCGTTCTACACCAACAAGGTCCGAGCATATCACAGAAGGAGGGGCGAGGAAAGTAAAATAACGGCGTGATTGGCAAGAGGCGCCTCAGGTGCGCGACACAGACTTTCCAGGGGTGGCATACTAACGTCTTGCAAGCCCTCTCTCAAATATCCCACAGGCACCACATACGCAACAAAAACCAATCAAGGGCATAGCTTAACATCGACGCACATCCAAATTAATGGGCCATATCAGTCTCAGTAAAACAAGAGTACACTTAGCATCGGCCTCAAATCTTCACGCAGCCTACATGCCGATAACTGACGCAGTTGTGTGGCTGTCCTCCAGAGCGATGCCACCTTCAACCCTACCCATCGTGGCGATGGCCACGGTCTGCTTTGTGGCGTCCCCGCCAGAGGGGGCCCCGCCTGCCATACCTCCCATGGCGTCGGCCACCGCCTCATGCGTGGCCAGCTCCTCTGACTCCAGGTATACGAGCAGCGCCGACACAAACGCCATGCGCTGCGTCACGAACCGCCAGTGGTCGTGGAACCTGCCGCAGCGCGGGGTCATGTGGCTCACCGGCGGACCCATGCGGAGGATGAAGCCGAAGTCCATCCCAGCACCGGCACAGAGGACAGAACGGACGACACGTGACCCACCCCAGGATCGCTATGCACAGCCCAACGCAGATCCTGCGATACTCCGCCGGCATCAATACGGAGGAATGCAGTGGAGGTCACGTGACACTCACCAGTGGCGGTCACGTGACACCGGGACCAACCGGCGGTGGAGCGAAGATTCAGTGGTCTGTCTACCCCGCAATCGATACAAAGGGCAGATGGTGGTCAGATTAGGGCTGCCAAACATGTTTTCTAACTTTATATTTCCCAGAGCAAGTAGAAAATGTGACAAAGACAAAGAATCAGGAACACCAGTGTGTCTCAGGTGTAACCTTTTGCAATTTGTATTCAGTCACAATGAGATCGACTACGATGCTATTGTATAACAAGTGCAGGCTGGTGAATCTCCTCTAATGGGCACCATGTTAAGACCAAGGCTTCCGCACAAATTTTCGAAGCGTGAAAGGGTCGTCCACACTGGCCATTCCCCCTGACCTGGATTATGCGCTGGTCACACCGGACAACCCCCATGTCTTTGTTACGCTGTTAAAGCATCGTTTTTTAAAAAAAATATTTCAGCATCATTTACGAATACACCTGAGCGTAGCGTTACGCCGTCCAATCCCCGTCTCCTAATGATCCTTTAGTTACTCTCCATAAAAGCATATTCTGGCTACAAGCGTAATGCAATTCATGAACTATGGGAAAAATTATACGCAAAACAACATAAACCACTTCATACAGAACGGTGCACCGTCATTACCCAACCATTCATATCAAAGACGATCCCATCAGAGATCCGATTCTGTAAATCTTTACGTAAGAAGCATTGAGGACTAACAAGAAAATAGCACAAAGTTGAAAAGAATGAAAAATGATGGCATGTCTACATTGATCACACTACACCCACCTGTAGTACTGGTCTTTGGGAACCTTCGCTGCCAGTGATGAGTAGTGAGCTTTGATGGCAGGGTAGTAACTCCTCGTCTTCTCGCAGACACTGGCAACTGAAATCAGCAGCAGTTATTGGGCCACCAATTTTTGCATCAAATCCGGGCGGAAGTGTCGTTGGGACTGGGGAGGGGCCAAGATTAGGCTCCGTCATATTTCCAAAACTTCCAGTGGATTTTGACGGGCATGCCCCTAACAAAATGCGCACACAGACTAAGCACACAGGATATGCTTTTTTCCGATCTCCCGTCTGGTCGCGATGAGCATTCTTTTAAAGCGTGGAAGGCGAATGAGTTTTGATTCCATGTTTGAACGTCTATCGAGCAACTTATTGTGTTGCCTTGGTAGCCAATAGGTGCGGTTTGATCGAGTGACGTTTTACAGTAAACATGGATATTTTTTTAAGACGACTTAAAGAGAGTGAGTGACATATGCATGATGTTTTGTGCTGAAATAGCCAGATTGAAGATCATTTGGTGTTTTTCACAGCCCTCCCCTTTTTTAGACCGAACCCTTGTTAGTTTTGAGCTACCAGCCCGCGAAGGTATGTCTGTTTCAGGGGGACTATTTCAAGGTCAACCAGGCATCCATGACGCTATAATTGCGTCACTGAAATCCTGTCATTCCTTCGGCCACGCGACGACCAAAAGAAAAATAAAACTGTCCAGTCATTCATATATGCCGTTCTGAGCACGACTTCCAGATATATGGATGGTCAACTGGCGCTAAATCAATGTTGTGCGAGGTAGAGACATAATCAAACAATGAAGTACTGAGGAACATGTCTCCTAAACACAGAAGCCGTGTTGTCCACAGCAGCCTTTTCCACTTAAAAGTACACCAGTGGTTATAAGTGAGCTAATTCAATCAAACCTGACGCTTGGTGCAATATCATCAAATGTGGAAAATTCCCCTCAAGGGAGTGTTCCACATTTGTACAGGATTTGAACTGAAATGGCCATATTAATAAATGAAATAGCCATATAATAATATCACTCAGATCAGTTCACACCCCTGCCCTTTAAGACCTTCAATCTTCTAGATTTTTAGCTACATGCCTGTAAAAATGTGCAGCCTTTTTCATGCCGACCATTTCAACGTTACCCAGCACCTTCAACTCATGGATAAGTATGCAAGAACACCAGGAGAAAGGGCAAAAATACAGCACCTAACTTGACTTACTTCAGCACACCTCCAGCACCACTGCCGCCCACCTCTAGGGAGATTTACGAACTACTTCTAGATGTGACCGCTGTCGTGCAAACGTTTTGCAAGTCCATGATGTAAACAAACCATGACACATTGAGTAGTATATTTACTAAAGACAATTTTAAGTCCACACCAGTCTGTTGCACTTAAAAGTATACCAATAGCTGCAAGTGAGCTTATTTCATTATATTTGACACTTCCTTCAATGTTTTCAAATGTGGAACATTCCTTTTAAGCTGGCATGTGGTCATAATGTATAACTTACTTTGTGATGAGGAAACTTTCTGAGGTGCCAAGGTGAGTAGCCTAAGGTGCCACATCATCCCAATAGCTCAGTTGGTGGCATGGGATGCCTTCCAATTTATCCACCTGCAGTGCAGGCCTACACAGTGGAATGATCATTGGAACCAAGGATCAAACAATTGAACCTTCCTCCATTTAGCCAGCTCATGTTCATTGCTCAACAAAATCTAAAAGTGTCATGGAAAAACTAGGGTTGCAAATTAATTAGCCCTTCATAAAATAGGTCTAAGATGAAAACAAAGTAAATTCAAAACATCAGAGGGCATAACACATAAGATCATTTAATCAAAATTGGTACTGAAACAAAGACCAGCCTCAGATGCTGGCAGCTGTGCTGGATCAAGCAAAGGCTGGCATACTTTAATAAAAGCAGGCTGGGCATAGCCAGCAACTCATGATTTCAACTTGGGTTATATGAGTAATTTCCATCTGTGACCAGCACTACCATACACATTAGTTTAAGTCACTGATTTGTAGGCATTGCAAACATTTCATAACAACCCCACAACTGTGAGAAGGAAGAATCCCTCAGCAGCATTCTTACCATTCTGTATGCCATCTTGTTGATGGACAGATTGCAGAATGGTTGTCATTTCTCGAGCAGTCTGCTCTAATTCGCGCACCAAGGCCCGTATCTCCTACAGGCGGACAGGACGAACACCATAAAAAACACTGTTGGAATCAAACATCACATGAAGAGCTACTGATAGCAGTAATGATACATGCCAGTAAAGCAAGATATCTGTCGCAAACAATGGGAAAATATAAAACAAGCAAGCATATTTCAATACATACAAGAATCAGATCAATATTTGAGAAGGAAACATATATATGGTTGCTGAACTGATTGCCTAACCTAATGTTGTGTGGTGAATTTGCAGAGAATGCTGTATTCATATAGCTGAGCACGGCTGTCCACAGCATCAGATCATGAAACCACGTAGTGCATAATGTTTTACTGCCCTCAAGGCTTAGCTTTTCCAATATTTGAAATATCCCAGTGTGAGCAATAAACAACATACAGGTGTTTTAAGATGTAAAAAATATTACCTCTCTCAGGTTTTGTTCTTCTTCCATGTAATTGTTGTATAGAAGAAAAACATTTGCAAGATTCTTGGAGCCGTCCATCGCACCAATCAAAAAGCCACACAACTGGGTTAGATACTTTGAAATCAACGGACGCAGAAGCGCAAACACGGCTCCGGATCTCCCTGCGCGCACCCCCGCACGGCACCGGCTTTAAATGAAACTTTCAAGCTGGTCGCTTGCCTACTCGGCCAGGGGATGTATACCAGGTGGTACCATCCCGATTCCCCACTCCTTAGCGAAGATCCATTTGTGACGTCAACGAGGGCACCGGGCGGCCTTTAAACGCCGGGCGGCCACACGCATAGTATGGGACATGAGCGGCCGCGCGTATTACAATAAGTTTGGTGGGTGGAACAATTATGTAAAATCAAGGCAAGTATGAGTAAATAAGTAAACTTAACATTCATGTCCAATTCTGAATGCAATTTAGGAACCAAAGCGGTAAAGAAGACCCAGCAAGCAAGCTATTCGAGGACGATCCGCCACATTTTACGCCAAAAATGCGCTCGGCAGAAGAAAAAAATAAATGACTTCAGGAGCACCAAATATAATCGAAACTATGATTACGCCATCCGTTTTCCGTCACATTAACACGCGCTCGGGTGGGGATCAAATCAACCCCTCGAAGGCCTTTCCAGAATTATTTCTGGACGACGCGGCGTAGCCGCACCAAACGTTGCCTAAATGTAGAAAATCTAACGGCGGATCATATAGAACGTAAAAAATACGTGTACTTTTTAAGGTCGCTGACCCATCTCAGATCGAATTTAGACCGTGGCTCTCAGTGAAGGGCAATTCTGGAGAATCGCTGAATACGACGCAACAACGAAGTGTGGAACGAAACAATACATATCTGAGATAGTTTCTTAGACAGCAAACCAACTGAACGCAGAATCACTTCAAATCTCTTTGACCGAGGATCATGCATGAAGGTCAGAACGAGATCAAAATTAGCCTGCTTTTTTGCTCGGGAGCTTGGTTTTATGGGATAGTTTCTGATGCCCATTTCGAATTCATTAATGACAGGGACCGCAAAAGATATCATCCATGGACTTTGCAGGGTCACAGCAGATCACTGGCCTAAAATCACCCTGGTCAACATTTCATTGTAAGGGACATACCGCCCAACGTAATCCCTGACGTAAATTCGAATGGCAAAAACCAGAAATATTTTCAGTAGTAGGTTACCTTGACCTTATTAAGGTATGAAAAGGTCAGTGACCACGTTCATCTTTTGCTTAGAGCCAATATCTAGCTCCACGATGGTTGCATAAGGAGTTATGGAGGCACTTGTGACACCAATCGTGGGCTTGACCTTGTTTAACCTTATTTTACCCCGATGTCCGAGCCTAGGAAGCTCAAATTTTGGCACAAGTGAGTTTAAGTGGATGGAAATGTACTCTATGAATTTGGTGTCTCTAGCTATGTTGGTTTTCGAGATCAGGGGGTCGAGTTGCCCCCCCCCCTCCCCTCCCACACCCAAGCTACGGGTATTCAGCCAGCCACCCGTGCGCGTGTTAAAACTATGACTTTCAGAGGTCACCATTCTTCAAGGTCACTGACTCATGGCCACTATGATTTGCTCGAGTATAAGATTAGTAGTGTTTGACACCTGATACAATGGTACATCTCGTTTCGTGCCACAGAAAGCTATATGACTTCCGGCAGCCAGGATGTGAGAAACGAGGAGGGCAGTAGGGACAGTTCTCTCTCCCGAATTAAAAGCTGAGAGGGTGGGGGCGCCACCCCCATCCCCACCCCCACCCTCATCCTCAATCTGAAGGGCCTGGGAAGATTATGTAAGCATGTAAAGCTTCTCTCTGACCTGTCTAAGGCTCATTCTAGCCTAGCAAAAGTCCTTTCTGATAACAAGAGGGCAATTCTGAGCTTGTGGAGAGCCCATTCCGGCCCAAAGGGACCCATTCTGATGTGCAGGCACACATTTTGGACTGAGAAAAGATCAGTTTGGTCTGTAGAGGACCCATTCTGAGATAACGAGGGCCCATTCTGGCCAGTGGAGGGCCTGTTATGACCTGTAGGGGACCCATTATAACCTGTAGAGGGTCCTGCATTAACACGTACCCGGGCGGACGGTTGGATACCCTTCGCTCGGGTCGGGGTCAATTTGACCCCCTGAAATCTCGGCAACCAGGACTTCAAAATGAGCAACGGAAACTACCCCATACAGGAGGCCCTTGAGCAATAAAATGGGTTGTTTTTTACCTTGGTCTGTCCTTTAAACCTGACCCTAGGTCAATGGACTTCGTTCACTCAATTGCTGCGTTGCCCAAGAAACTATCTCAGAGATGTGCATCTTCGTCTAACACGCCATTGTTGCATCAGATTGAACGATTCCCTAGAAACTGACTTCGCCGAATCCATGTTCTGCCTTTAACCTGCCGTAGATCAGCGACCTTACAAGGTACATCTAATGTGTTGATACCAAACGATCCGCTATTCAATCACCTACAGCCATGCAAAATTTGTCGCGAATTTGCTGCGTCTTTCGGAAACCATTCCGGAAAAATATGCCTGGGGGGGGGGCAAATTGACCCCCACCCGAGCGCGTGCTAGCTATGGATGCCTCATTTCAACCTACAGAGGGCCCGTTTCTGGCCTGCAGAGCATCTCTTCTGGACAGCAGGAGGCGTACTACTGACTGAAGGGTCCATTTTGACAAATATAGGGCCAATCGGGCCTGTAGAGTGCCTATTCTGGCCTCGAGAGGAGCTATTTTTAGCTGTGGAGGGCCCATTCTGGCCCGTGGACAGCTGGTTCTTGCCTTTAGAGCGTCCATCTGCCCCAAAGACATCACAATAACGGCTATGCAGGGCTCATTCAGGCCCGCATATGATCCATTTTGGCCTGTAAAGAGCCCATTCTGCCTTAACGAGAGCCCATTCTGACCCGCGGAGGTCCCATTCTGAACTATAGTGCCTAGAGGGACCATTTGACTTGTAGAGGATTATTACTGACTGTGGAGAGCATGTTTTGTGCTACAGGAGGCCCATTCTGATACGTGTTGGGGCCATTTTAACCCGTGGATGCCCCATTATTGGCTGTGGAGGTCTCCTTCTGGCTTGTACAGGGACCATTATCAGCCGAAGTGTTCGTATTCTGGTTTGTGGATGTCCCATCCTGGCTGTGCGGACCCGCTACCTAATCTCAGGGTCTATTTTGGTATTTTGGAGTTTACCCTCCACCCCAGCTTGAACAAAGCTCCCGCGCCCCCGCCAAGAAGTCATCGTCATGCAAAACAATTGAATTAAAACCCATACCGTGCTGCTCAAACTCATACTACCAGAAGAGATTGACATGTTGAATACGGGAACATAAATTGTGCATACCCTTTCCTGACACATTACAAACCATGGGCCTCTAAGATATGAGCTAAGAATAAGACAATGAAGTACTTATCTAAGACCCACTTACTACAAAAACTACAAATGAACTAAGCGTTATGAATGCAGGGAAAATCGGAGGGGTCCAAGTTTAATGATCCGAGTCTTGATTATCTCTGGCGGTTGCATCTTTTCCAATGTGGCCGGGCGTATATGCACCATCATACCAAGTACGTCGAGCGCCACTTGTTTTTTTTTTAATTTGAGCAGCATGGTAGGGGTCTGGGCTCCATGATCCTGAACTTCGATTAACTTAGGAGTTCATAACTGAGGTTGGCGTGGGAAACTAGGTGCACCATGACAATTGGCATGTTAGTGTTAGGAATGTTAGGAATATATGTCGGTGCATGCTAGTTTTAGGAAAGTCGTAGGGTTCGGGTTTAATGAGCTTGAATTTGCATCGGTTCTACAGGTCCTTTTTGGTCTAGCGAGAAAGGAGATACACTATCGTTACCAGCACGTCAAACACCATTAATTTTATGGTTGACTAGAATCGCAAGGCGCTCGGGTTCAATAATTTCTGACTCCGATAATATCTAGAGATCATGGTTCCCAATGTGGCGAAAACGTAATGCACCATGACGATGAGTACGTCAAACAATACCCACGATATAAGTTGGAACAAAATCGCAGGGGTCCAAGTACGATCCCCTTAACTTCTGGTGACCTCAGGGCGTCCTAGTTACAAAGTCTTG
Source organism: Pollicipes pollicipes (assembly GCF_011947565.3). Taxonomy (NCBI): domain Eukaryota; kingdom Metazoa; phylum Arthropoda; class Thecostraca; order Pollicipedomorpha; family Pollicipedidae; genus Pollicipes; species Pollicipes pollicipes. The sequence goes on along the minus strand of NW_023597054.1, from coordinate 33,980,786 downwards.
GGAAACGATATGCACCATTGTAATCAGTATATCAAACGCTACTGGCGTTGTTCAGTTAAGCAAAATGGTACGAGTCCGTGGTGGATTGTAACTGGGAAGGTGATACGGCTATGATGATGTCTGCACGGATCCGGTGACGTTCGCGAACACATGCGTCGATCTCCGTTTAGTCACCAAGTGTTTGACGCGGGCCAAACGCGATCGGACGGCGCTGGGCGCTGTCCCGGGGTCACGACCTCACAACAAATCACGACAGTGGCCGCTGGATAGCCAGTGCCGGGACCCGTGCGCGACCCTTACCGGCCCAGTGCAGGGTCGTTCATTTTCTGGTGTCAGCACCAACGTCTTAATTTAGATTGATTCGTCCAAGTACGTGGTTGGAGCTTACTACTGTGCTTGTTTAATTCAACGTCCGAATAGTGATGTCAACGTGGACATAGAGCTGGCATAGCTTGAATAATGTCATGTGAGGTTGCCTTTAGCTATAGCGCCGAGCATCTTTACCTCATAAATCAGCGCCGGGGACTTTCCTCCGCGCACGGAGAGTGGGCGGCGCTTTTGCGTCCCACATATCCAGTGCGCGCCATAGGCCTGGCAATTACTTCAAACTTGAGACCCTATCCACAACAGTTCACACAGGACCTACAGTTATGCTATGAACAGACACGAGCCTTCAGAGACCGGCCAAAAAGCCCTCAACAGCCGGCCAGCACGAGTGCAGCGCACCACGGTCCACACTATCGACTTTATTCCGCCCGACCTTGGAACGTCCTTTGACCGTTTTCGAAGCCAGGTTTCCCGTCAACTGTGACCAATCTGGCAGTCACAAGCACCACCTGATGTCCAACGCAGAGTCAAGTGGAGCGCGTGCTGTCGACATGGCCGCCGGTGATTGAAGTTTGGCAGGCGCTGCGGCGCCGGCGTCACCACAGTGGCACGACACCTCGGCGGCGCCAGCCATGCGTCTGCTGCTCTGCTGCCTGCCGCTGGCGGCCGCGCTGGCGCTCGCTGCCGACCGCAGATGCGCTCCCTGCACCGAACAGCGGCGCCAGCAGTGTGCCAGCAGTCCCCCCAGCCGACTGCAGTGCTCATTCTGGGGACGGCACGCGGCCGCGTGCGGCTGCGGCTGCCTGGTCTGCAACAGGAGGCCGCACCAGACCTGCGGCGGCCCTGGTGGCATTCACGGCAAGTGCGGCAAGTTTCTGCGCTGCCGAGTGCCCGGAGCGATGCCGGGCGTACGGAGGAGCGGCGAGGTTGGGAGGTGCGAGTGGACACATAGACCTTGAGGAAGAGACCTGCCACGGGATAGCCGCACTCCAGATCTCGGAGATCACGAACACGAAAAGGCGGCACACGTTCCTGACAAGTCGTCGATCTCACTATCTTCAGGGCACGAAAAGCCACCCATTTAGAGGACCCCAGAGAACACTATATAGTGGAACTAACACCAGCCGTAAGTATGTGTCTGATTGGTGGCCATCCGTATCTCAACCACAGCCCACAACTGTTCTTTGGCAATTGGGGCTATTCAAGCCACATGTCACCCCTGGCAATGTGTCAGTTCCCCGCACGAAATCACTCATCAGTAATTGCTGAGACGCATCCCCTGTACTTCACAACTCGAACGCTGGCAACAATCTGCAGACAAACGCATTGCGTCCAAAGCCCGTGACGTATGTACTGCGATTAGTGAGGCCTCACTGTGTTTCGCGAAAATGTTCATGATCAAACGACGCCCAGTGGAACGCGTTACGTTGTGTTAAATGCAATAATGGCATACATTGATTTTTCTCTGTGTACTGCGCACCCGCTGCGGTGAAAGAACATCTGAGTCACCAGCGTATATATTATCATTGGCAGCACAGCGGCCACATCACGGACATATGAGAAACAAGCCATGTCACATGCACACACAACACTGAGAGCGGCCCAATCACCCCAGGTGGACCGGTGCGGAGGGGGGGGGGTGGGGTGGGGGGGGCGTCACCGACTCAGTGGCGCCCCTCAGCTGGCCGGCCCGGTGGGCGGCGCGGGCCGGCTGGCCACGCCCAGTCGCCGCTGCACCTGCTGCAGTCCGTTCCTGCGGAGGGGTGCGTGCCCGTCACACCGAGGCTTCCGGCCAGCGGCACCGCGTGAGCCCCTGGATTCTCTGGTGCCTGCCCACGGCGTCCGTAATACGGCATTTTCACGACCGGCCTGTACATGCCCCAAAGCATCCAGTGTACATGACTTACGGAGCTGATCATGGTATACGCCGCATTAAACAACATGAATAAAGGCAATTTCACCGAAACATCAAGCTCAGAGCACATGGGTGAGGGCGGACCGCACTGCCAGCCCTAGAACCAAACGTGTCCATGTACTCTCAACTCACGTAGGGGGCCTCTGCGTAACGACAAATGATGCGCATAAATGCTTGTTAAGTTTAGGAAAGCTCAGCACAGTTGCCATTCAGGTCACTCAACGCTTCCGAATGTGCCAAAGCTCGCGCCCCGGCTGGTGTCCGACGTGCCGCCGGTCACTGCTCCAGAGTCTGACCTCAGGTTACGGTCCTCGCCGACGCCGCGGCGCACCTCTGTGTGGCGCACGTGCCGTTCCAGGGCGGGCAGCAGCGCGCGCAACACGTGCGGTGCCAGCACGGCCACCACCTCCAGCAGCCGGAACACGCGAGCAGAGCTGAACGCCAGGTGTCGCTCCAGTAGACGCTCCACGGCAGCCGACAGCGCTGCCCTGTCGGTCGATGGTCACACTTTCGATCTCCGGTTACACCCTTGGTGATGCACGCGCTAAAACGCGCTGCAAGGTGACTGGTGGCGCTATCCGGGCAGTCAACTGCGCAGCCAACAGCCGCCATTGACATCCGGCCGAAACAGCAAGGACACAAACAAGTGCCTACACCGCCGCCCGCCCCTGCCAACTAAAGAAGGCACTGACGTTTCCGCGTTCAATAGCAGGTGGTGCTCCAGCACACAATGCGCTCTCAACGAGTCTATCCTACGCGCAATGGCGAGGCGTCGCTGCCAGCGCCGCACAACGAACAGCCCACCTGTTCGGCTCGGCGGGCGACTCGCACAGCTTGCGCAGCAGGTCGGTGGCGGCCCGCTTGGTGCGCGGCTCCTCCAGCGTCAGCAGCAGCTCCAGCAGGGCGGCCGCCGTCCGCTGCGTCACCAGCACGGCCAGCCGGCCGCCCCGATCCTCCACAAGCAGGGCGATCAGGGTCTGCAGAGCCTGCCGGGTTGAGCGCGGATGGTGAGGCTAGGCCGCCCGGCGGCGATGCAGACGCAGCACACGGCATACGGATGGTGAGGCTAGGCCGCCCGGCGGCGATGCAGACGCAGCACACGGCATACGGATGCGGCGCAATGTCCTGGAAACGTTTTCCACTTGGATGCAGGGGTAATATCACTGCATACAAGCGGAAAAATGAAATTATTTCTATGTTAAACGCCACACAATTGAGGTTGGATCATACAACATTTAAATGCTTACTGCCTTTCATTTATTCCTTCCTGTTTTCAGGCCCCAGCCACCGTCCTGCTGGTCTGCTATCCTGACCAAGTAAGAGCATTTCCCAATTTCATGCCTCCTCACCGTCCACTGTCTACTAAAGCACATATGTTCATAGTGTGATATTTACTCGTAGTCGTTTAAAATATTCGTTTGATTTGAATGGGTAGAGAATACATGTGAGGTGCCCAGTGACTTTGAGAAACTTCTAGACGTTTAGAAACAAGCCATGACATGTCGACTTTTGCACATCATCTTTGCCAGAACACTTCACCAACGGATATACCGCAATGCAGAACTTATCTCTCATTGGGCCGGTGTTAAGACCATAGCTGCCGGATTATTGCTTCTCAGCAAACTCAGCAAAAAAGGGACACCGAATGAATCGAAAACATGCCACAACCTCAACCGACGTGCAACTAATTATTACACTTGTGATTTCTGGGAGGCCCACCTCAATCAACGACCAGGCAGTTATGTCGAAGCACTACGCAGACCATCAGTGTTAGCAGGTTTTTGTCGTAAGCCACCGTTCTATATCAATATCTGGTTTCGTTCAGCGCGTTGGTCGGTGGGATTACTTCAGGTATCTCCGTCATTACTTGGCAGTCAGCGATGCACTTGGGGCGGGACCGCAAACCAGATGACAACTCTAGCCCTGATTCGCTGTCTTTGGTAACCCAGCTTAATAGGGATACGGGCGACGCGACCCCCTGCCGTTCTCAGACTAAAAAAGATGACGCCTCGCGGAAAAACGTACAGTGGATTGTTCTGTACGAGATCTCGCGAACGGTAATAAGTCGCATGTCGCTAGGTTAAAAATTTGGCCCATCAGGCCAGGTCCAACTTAAACTTGTCCTTAAGTTAGAGCCTTTTCGGCTCTACGTGCCCACAAGTACAGAACCATGCCTTGTGGCGACACGGGACTTCTACAGGCGTATTCCTTGCCTATTTCAATGACATATAATTCTATGTGTTTTGAGTATACGTGAATGACGTAGGGCTCTGTCGATGCGACAGCGTCGGCCTGCCGCACAAGACCGCGGAGCCGTCAGCTGCCGGCCGGCGCCTGCCCCGGCACGGGGTTGCCGTGCAGTGTTCCTAAACAAATCGTCGCTCCTCAGAGACTGGAAATGCTAAGGACACGTTCTTGGTGCCAAAGCGCGTGCAAAAGATGCCCAAGAAGCTATCGAAAATTTCGGTGCGGTTGTACAGCATGCCGGAGAGGTACCTCCCAAAAACTTAGCGGCTACATGCCCCCCCTCCCCTCCCACCCCCTTATAAGGCCGAGGGCTTATGCATTCAATCATTAAAATCTCACTAGCAATACTATGCGATAGCCGATTATTCCCAACAAGTATGGACGTAAATGATTCAGACAGCCGTGTCAGGAACACCGTGTGGTGATCGTGGGTGTGGCATCTGGGGGGGGGGGGGGGACATCAAGGATGCTTGCTCGCCTCATATTTACCCATTGCCCCATATCGTACAAGTAACGATACAGCACAGGTTGATAAACGTACCTATGACCATGACTGTAACCAGTGGGGAAATATGTCCCAATTTCACGAGATGGGATTATGCTTGCCTGGGAATACACACACTTTAAAGTTTTCACACTGAACTTACTATTTTGTCAGGTTGCACCCCATCAGAATCACGAGCTCTCCAATTCTGCTTTCCCCCTTCCCTCCCCCCCGCCTCCCCCCGCCCCGCCATCGATAGACGTGGTTACGTCCATGCCTAAGGCCACACAAAAACCATGCGAAAAGCGTTGCCCGTGGTCACAATTGTTATCCAGCATCTGCTGAAATGTTATGCTTGGTTTGGCATCAACATACATATTCTGCAAAACCCAACCATGGCATAACGAACCCTGGGGGCTTCCACCACAGGCTCTCAATTTGGCAGCAACAGAGAGGTCGCGACAAGAAACGCAGTGGCGTAAACGCCTATGGGGCACCTGTCTAGGTGCGATCTCCACGCGCTTCCACTCACGTATTAGACAGTGGGTCAAGGTGAAAGGAGTTGAGACACAAACATGAGCAACGATAAGCACACACTTGCGTCCCGACCGACAGCTTCCCTCACGACCAATAAATCACGGTCATTGGGGCAACAGCTGATGCAGTTTGCGGCGCAGAAGTTTTTCGGAATCGGCAGTTGCGGATGCAAAAATATGGATGCCGAAATCGAACAAACCTCAAAAAGGCCAAGAAATCATTGATCCTTGAAAGGAAACCAACTATTTTAGGTTAAAATGTCGTGTAGGCATGACGCAGTTCGAAATTCAGTTCCTAGGCGACACCTAATAGTGCAGACATTCTAAAACTTAAAGTGGGTTTCGGCATCCGTTTTAGAGGGCGTGTTTACTTTTCGGGTGTTCTTGCAAGATATAACTGAAAAGGAAAAGAGCATAATCATAACTTACCACAAAGGTAGCTTTAACTCACGAGAGTACTCATTTTCGTTGTTTTCTAGGCCTTGTAAGCCTTTAGTAGGCCGTTGTTAAGCAAGCCTTGGAGGACGAAAACTTGCAAAAGAAATCACTGGGAACCATTTTTGATTTGGAATAGCCCTGGTTGAAATGACGATACGGATCATAAAACCATGGAAGAATATTACGTTTCGGAACCATTTCACGATGGTGAAAAAGACAACAGTGCCTGCAATTTTATGACAAGACACCAAGTGTTCCGAAAGCAGCGATGTAATGCACAGGTATGTTTGGAAAATTGGAAAAAACCTAAGGTGGGATTGAGTTGGTCATTTTCAACGTCACTCCTCATTTTTGGGGGGAAACCACGATATTTTCCGTTAATCGACAGCAATGTGCAAGCACAATTTTGCGATGTTGCCCATCTTGTTAAGCGTTACAATTGCCAAACACTGGAGACAAATAAAGACTGTTCATAAGCCGCCAAATACAGGCTTATCTCCACGTCGGGGAGGGCCGTGAGGAGGGTAGGTGCCGCGCGAATGCTGGATTTTCATCGTTGCTGCATTTGTTGTTTGTGCTTTAATACCTGCCCCGTGCAAGCATACGGCTACTGTCAGGCAATCTAGGAATCCAACAAAAGCCCCGAGGGGAAGCATCTAAAGTTATTATTATTATTATTATTATTATTATATTTTTCATGATTACTACCATTGCAAACCGTGGCGAAATCCAGCGAGTGGCTATTCTAACGCCGCGTCAGTACATATCACGTAGATAAACACAGAATACGTAACACATGCGAATGGGACGCAAAGCCAGCGATACACATACGATGTTATAAAACATGAGCGACTAATGATACAATCAGCACCTGCACGTCATGGCCAGTTGGTGAAGACTGAAGTGAGGTTAAAAAAAACATCGTTGGGCGTGGATCTACCCCAAATTGTAATATTTCCAGACACTGTTGCTCCGTGCTCGTCAGACGTCTCGGGCCGTGGAATGCCGCTTCGGTTCACACTGGCTGCAGACAGCTGCCTGGCACGGAGTCAAGCATTAGAGGCAAGGATGACAACAAACGCCCAAACAGATATCACATGCATAGATTGGTAGACGGCTGATCGACAAACGCTAATCGTGGCTTATACCTGAAGGAGATGAGGGTGAAACTGTGCGGAGGTCTTCTGCAGGAAAATTTCCGCCATGGTTTTGACAACGAAGTCTTTGAATTCATATGAAACTTCATCTGATCTCAGCACGTCCTGCCAAAAATACAACCAAACACATCAACATTCAAAATCAATGTCATCCTTAAAAAAGTGCGGCACATGCAAAATCATAAAGGTGCAAACGAGACACGATACGTGAATTGCTACATGTCAACGAGGCCAAAGCCGATGTTCAAAAAATAAGTCAGAAGAACCCCAGTCTTGTGCAGCTTATGTCTGTAATACTACCCTCATTTCACCACGTAAGTGGAATGGAATAATTTTCCGACCGTGATCCCCTTGGCTGGCTCTATTCCGCACAAAACGACTCTGACCCTGATTTCTCCCGTCACCATCAGCCTCACCCTGAGGACGACCAGACGGTGTTTGGCGCCGGCCTTGTACATATCCCAGCCTAACAAAACTACCTGTATATTTGTGCTCAGAATCCACAGTCATGTGATTCGCACCCTGGAACGCTGACCAATACATCAACGATGACAGCCGGTGGCGCGTTAAAGTCTCCGTTTACTGTCTAGGACTTGTGTGCACTTTTCTTAACGCAGGGAGTCATGTTGATCTGATAGCTGCACTTTGCTTGCTGGTGGAGTTGGACCCAGTGCCCTGTGTGCCGGCGCCCTGCCTTTTCGTAAGTCCTGGTGCGGCCCTGCTGGTGGTGTTCAGTTTGCCTCATGGGTCGGCGTCACCCACCCGACCACACCTGTCTGGTCAGGCTACGATGCTGTGTTTCGCCGCGGATGGCTGCTTTTTCTGCGTTCCTACAGGCTGGCTGGAGGTAGACGCTCAGTTTCACTGTTCCACAACTGCATCGAAGATTAGCGAGCATCCCGATGACCAGCGGGAATGCAGCGTGGGATTTAGCCCTGCACTCCATCACGTTTATTTTTCGCATTGGTGCCGCCTTTCAACTTCTTCGCATGAGCGATGCGGTTCACTCGCAGAACAGAGAGCCTTTTTAAATGCTAGCTCCCCGCATGACTGCACTGGCATTCCTTTCAATTGTGTCATGCTTCCTAACAGGAGTGCTGCAGCTAGTATTATCATTTTGCACGGATAAAGTGAGCGTCACATACGGTTGTCTGCATTGCGGCGCATTATGACCGGCACACCCACGGGCAGTCATGTTCGTGGGCGGCAGGCACCTGGGCAAGTAATTTTAGCTTAGAAAACAAAGAGCAGCGAAACACCGGAACGACTGGAAAACCAAACCTCCGGAATGGTTCACGTCACCTGACCTTGCCCGTCAATTGCAGAATATCAATGATGAATCAGCATCGTCCAACCTGGATTCCCCGGTCCAGCCGGCGCGATGTCCGGCGGCACACGTACCAGGATAGGCTGCGAGTCGCCGGCGAAGCGGTAGATGTAGTTGGACAGTGTGTCCTTGACGCAGCGGCGGTGGAACGGGTGTGAGGCGTACTCAACGCGGGAGATGCCCGACATGAACTGCCGGAGGACGCCGGGCTCGGGTCAGGCGGAGGCCGGGTCTGCGGCGCATCAGACGGCGCAGGCACCGAGCCGGGGACCGGACCCGCTGTCAGGTGACACCCGCCTGCGTCCCATTCACACATTCCGGTCTCTAGCCAGTTGTCAGATCACATTCTGCACACACATCCGACAGCCCACGTGCATCCGAGGTACGTTCACATGGCCAGGATGCCCGCTCGCTTTGTCACGCATCAGCGACGACCTGTCACTGTGACGTGGACGACGTCTTAGACTGGTGCCCCTAAGTACCCATCCATTTATCTATTACGAAACCCTGATATATTCCTCATCCGTTGGTGTAGTGCACTTTCAAGATTTACAAATACCACGCCATCTTGCAGAGGATGGGCTGTTCGCATTAGTCCTTAAGAGGAGTAGCAAGAGAGACACCAGCAGGGTAGACACACCGCCGGCGGCCAGAACACGCTGCTGGCGACGCGGCCACCGCTCACATTTCCAAGCAGGTACAACACAACCAAATGGCCAGCGACCAATCGCTTGCTCGGTCAGCACAAGACAGAGACCTACCAGCGGCAGCCACTGGGCCAGCGCCGCGCGGACGGCTGGCGTTAGAGGCTTCTGAGTGTCGTACACGGCAGGCGGCAGCAGCAGCCGGTTCATAATGTATACTACCTTACGGTGCTCCTGCGAACAGCAGACGGTTAAAAAAAACAGCTGACGACCATCACAATCATGTTAAAACAATATCCTTATCCCACACCGATCGAGGATATTGCTGATCGCGGGAGCGGCAAGCTACTAACAGCAGTGATGGCTTCATAAGTATTACTGACTTCCATATTTTCGCACAGTCACATTCCTCGCAAGGGGTGAGCGGGCTACAGATTCTGTCAAGAGGGTTCAGTTGAGCAGAGCGCCTGCTGGCTCGGGCCGAGGCTCGACCCCTGCCGGGACAGGTGCGGTCACTCAAAGCCGGGCCGACCCGTTCGCTCAAGGTTACACCGTCAATGGATGAGCCTTGTGGCGTCACCTCACACACCAGCGTATTAAAAATGACAAACATTGGGCATAGCCTCTACGCAAGTCCAGTGGAAAAATTGCAAAACGGCTCAAATAATGTTTTATTTGATCCCCCATTTTCACAAGACGAAGTGCTTACAAACAGGGGAGCTAACAACGGCTAACTTTTTCTTTCACTGCGGTCGAGTAAAAGCTTCGACAAATACCGTCCAAAATAAAACTACCGAGGTTCTAAAGCCAAGTCTTGGGATAGCACGACTCGCACTAGACAATGGAGCCGCCACGCGCGTGCGGATCAGGTGCGGCCGTCCCTGCTCACCAACACGCCGGTCAGCCGTTGCACCAGCAGACCGAACACGTAGTACAGCTGGGAGATGACGAGACTGCTCTGGGGGCCGCGCAGGCAAGCGTCCATGTGCTCCAGGCTGCCCACCACTCTGTTGACGCGCTCACGTCCCTCCAGGCCCTGACGGTGAGCGAGCGGGCGGACGTCAGGCCGCTCCGGGCCGGGGGTCTGGCACGGAGACATAGGGCCGGGCAGGCACACAAATGCCCCGACCGATACAGAGATACAGAGATACAGAGGTACAGAGACAGGGCATCTTCAGATGCTCAGTCTATGTGCAATGTAGACTGCGCATCACTACCGCACATAGTGAAAACTCGCAGGACATGAGGCAGCTACAGGCGCGACGCTTGGAAATCAAAATGTTCCTAGCAGTAGAATGTGAGAAGTCAAATGCAACAGCTTACATCTTCTGCATTTCATACTGCCGCGGTCTTTTAAGTGTCGTGGCATGAGGCGATTAATGCGCGCACACCTGTTTCTGTCTGTGAATACCATCTTAAAGGAAAGTTGGCATCATACTGGCGTACATCAGTATTATCCATCAGTTTTTTTCACCACAGACAGAGGCCTGTAATGCTAAATATGCAGCGACTACGAATGATCCTACACACTGTTCTGCTGATTGGTCCCACCCGCAGTCTAAAAATCTAGGAACCAATGACAGACATTATATCCACTCTGCCTCTACTGTTCTTTAAATGAATTGTAATGCCTGGGTTTCGACTCGACCTACGAGGCCCTGGAGCGCCCGGCCGCGAGAGAAGCTCACAATAACAAATAAGCCCACGCTAGTGACGTTCCACCATCGGCATCCGGTGTCAAATCTCTAAAGGGGGAGGTTCTCCGCGCGTGGTGACATCCGTTGGGTGATTCGTGAACTGCAGTATTGCAGTCACAAATATCAAACTTACAAGCACCCGGTACATGTGCATAACATTTGATGTTCAGCAAGTATCAGCTTAAATTTTGTTTATTTTCACGTTGAATTATGTTTTCGAGCTTAGTGTTCAACAATGTATTACACGATGCAAATAACAATACTGCAATGGCAACAGTACAGAAACCGTGAAAAATCGGGGCGAACACATATAGCATTGGCTCACGCCATCCTGGAACCCGCATGTTGTGAGCTGGTGGGATGCGTGTAAAACTGAGTCCTTTACGCCACTTTTTGCGGTAATTATCCAATGTTTCGCAACATGCAACAGGTAATGAAATCAAATGTGATGTGCTAATCTGAGAACATTCACCTCTACGTACGATAGAAATTCGGCCCAGATCCCGTGTATTCGGACTTATTCAACTTACCTAAACACCACAAAGTGACCGCTCCAGCATAACTTTTTCTTCAATCAGTTTGTGGGTCCACGACATGTGTCCACAAAGGAAAATACCCCCACATCCCAGATGTATGACATTTGTAAGTGTTCGCAAACCAGGGGTGTACGAACAATGATACAGAAGCTTCCATTTTCTGCGCTATTGCGGAACTGTCCTGACCACCGCTTGCTGTCGGAGTGCCGGCATGAGCACTCATGCATACAGCGGGGCTATCCCAATTACCTCGCCCGAATGAACGGAGACCACTACTATAACCCACAGTCAGGCGGCGCCATCACGGCACGTCACTGAGCCGAACTGTCGATGTCTGCGGGCAGACCATGCCCGCGGCCGCGCACGCTGGCTGGTCCTGCGGCCAGACCACGCCCGCGGCCGCAGACGCTGGCTGGTCCTGCGGCGATCCCGCGGCCAGACCATGCCCGCGGCCGCGGACGCTGGCTGGTCCTGCGGCGGTCTCGCGGCCAGACCATGCCCGCGGCCGCGGACGCTGGCTGGTCCTGCGGCGGTCTCGCGGCCAGACCACGCCCGCAGCCGCGGACGCTGGCTGGTCCTGCGGCGATCCCGCGGCCAGACCATTGCTCACCGTAGTCGCCCTCTACCAAAAGGTCATTACGACGCTCTCAGCAGCTGAGGCTGTTTGGCGTCGCCTGCCTGTCATCATGGCAATTGTCATGTTTCATATAGCCTAATAGCTAATATCCCAGACTAAGCCATGTGATGATTCACAGCAATATGGCCCTATCACAAACAGCGCGACTGGGTTAGCTTCTCGTCGCGTGTTTCTTTCCGTAAGCTCAATTTACATCCCTTACGCCGACACATTCGGTTCTAGCGACCGGTAGCGACCGACCAGACAAGTTGTCGAAGTAAGACTCACGATTTCCTCCCGGGTCTAAAAGGAACATGCCCAACTAATTGACAAAGGAACATGCCCAACTAATTGACAAATGACCATACTCAAATAACGGACAAGTAACAAATCTCAAACGACAAACCTGCCAGTAGCATTATCGTCGCTACGGAAGACACCACCACAGCTAAAAGGCATTCTATGCCCTCATTATACCGGTACGGAATTAATCCCTTGACGCTTTTCTTTCCACCTAGTTGGCTGTATTAAGTTTCCCATCCGGTTTTGACAAAACAGTACAGTTGGAAACTGTGCGCGCATTCACCAGCAGTACTGGAGCCTCTGCACGCTCCTGTCACGTGGACAGAGACGTGGCCGGGCGCCGGTGACCCATAGTAGGTCAAGAGCTTCCATCTCTGACGCCTCACCATATTCGGCGGGTCATGGTTACAGACCAAACACTGTCATATACGTCCAACCGCGCGGAAACTGAAGTTCGGCCTTCGCGGTCTCGCAGCAGACTGAACTGAACACTCCTTGCACCTCGGAGTAGATGCCAGTCATAGATCTATGGTAAGAATGACACCCGGCAGGTTTATGTTCCTCATAATTGCTCATTCCGCATACACTCAAAGGAACATGTCATTGTTATACCCGGCGAAGACCATCAATTTCAAGAAAAGCCATTAGGGGCAAATACATTGGTGGCAGTCACTGAATTACATGCTTGCAGGGGATCGGTAACAAGAGCTGTTAAGTCACATTTGAACCCTTCGCGACGAGCAAACTTTTTGAAATATCCTGCCATGTCCCAAGGATACCAGCTATCAAGAAAGACGAAACGTGATGGAAACCTCCACGCCACTGCAGCAAAGACCTGCGAATACTTCGCCTGCGTTCACCGAGCGCACAACGCCCGGGTGCTGTGCTCGCACCCGCTGTGCAGACACTGGGAGGGGGGGGGGGGGGGAGGGGTGAATCCAGTGCACCGCATCAGCTTACCTGTTCGGCCAGCCGCGCCAGCCGGTCGACGAAGAGCGCCAGGTGCGCCCGGTCGGCCGGCCCAGCGGGCACCAGCGGCGAGAGCGGCGCCACGGCGGCCGCCAGCGGCGCCAGCTCGGGCCGGCCGGCCGCGCCCGCCGCGCAGCGCAGCCACAGGTGCGCCAGCCGGTCAGGCTCGCCGGCCAGCCGCGCTCGGTCGGCCGCCAGCAGCTGCGTCACGTAGCTGGCCAGCACGCTGTGGCGTAGGCGGCAAACGTGAGGAGGACCGTCGGGCCGCCGGAGCCCACAGCGCTCAGGCTTAATGAAGTTCCATGTGAAATGCGGCGCATCTCCAAAATGCAGTTCGAAGGGCGGTAGACGCTCATACTATGTCAGTGTGCGCCACAACTGCGAACGACGTTTCATGAAGCATGGCAGGGTGTGCTTGGTATGAACAAACAAAAAGCAGACCTACCGAATAGTGGGGAAAGATAGATTGCGAATAAATAATGCCACTCTGCTGACTTGACGGGTCAGAGGCGGGGTAGCCAAGACAAACCACAACTTTAACTGTTCCAGGACAGAAATATACTAACGCTCCATAACGCAGGCAGTCAATCCCAACAAATGCCGAACAATGCAAATGCCCAAACTTGTACGCGTTGCCCCTTTTCATTGCTCTATGACAGTATTACATAACGTAATCTAGTATTATTGGTGCGCAGCAGTGACGCCCGCCTACGAAAGGCCCTAGTAACAGTCGAGACTTTGTATAAGCATTGGAACGTGAAGAATAAACGTCAACTATAACCCTACAAATCGTGCATTGGTCTATTGCGCATCGCAACCGTGCGCCGCGTTGCTCGTTCACTGTCAATAATACCTTTCCACAGGATATTCGCAGCTTTCTCCATTCACAAATTGGCCATCAGCCACTGCTGCAGGGATAGAATGCCGTCTTAACCACTCGGACGAGGTTTGGCTGTCCCGAACGGGCGCAGCTGTTGCGAAAACGTGAACATGCGACAGGCGGCTGTTTTCTATCACGCCCCAGGCCGGAGCAGATCCAATGAAGTTTACAGGACCACGAACAGAGGCCTCTTCTGAACACAGAGCGAGAGAAGCCTCTCCCTCCCCCCCCCCCCCCAACCTCTGGCACCACCCTTACAGAGCAAGAGGCGTATCCCCATCGCTGGCACCACCCTAACAGAGCAAGAAGCGTATCACCATCGCTGGCACCGCCCTTACAGAGCAAGAAATATCCCCACACCGCTGGTGCCACCCTTACAGAGCGAAAGATGTATCCCCCACCGCTGGCACCCCCTTGCAGAGCGAGAAACGTATCCCCCACCGCTGGTGCCGCCCTTACAGAGCAAGAAATATCCCCACACCGCTGGTGCCGCCCTAACAGAGCGAGAAGCGTCCCCCCCCCCCTCCCTTCACCACTAGCGCCGCCCTTACCGATTACCGCCCATCAGAAAGCGAGCACATGTCTCCCCCAAGTCAACAATGTCCAGGCGACAGTGCAAGAGCGCAGCCCGGCCCGCGCCCCGGCAGGCCCGCTCCGGCAGCAGCGTCTCACCCGGGCGTGACGTTGTCGGCGGTGAAGTGCTGCAGCTCGCAGGCAGTGTCCGGGATCAGAGTAAGCGTGGCGGCCAGAGCGGCCAGCTCGGCCGGCGGCGACGGCGTCACCGCCAGGGAGCGCAGCAGCGGCGCCATCAGGCGCAGCCGCTCCGTCACCAGGCCGTACTGCTCCGTCCGCGTCACCACTGCAACCGGCCGGCCGGGTGAGAGTCGCGACCCCCGCCGGACGTACCGCTCCGAGTGCGTCACCGGTCCAACGGGCCGGGGGGAGGGGGGGGGGCAGGGCTTCGCGAGCCGCACACGCTTGTCGGCTTCACCAGCATACAGGGCGGGGACGAGGACAAGGAGGAGGACGAGGACGAGGACGAGGACGAGGACGAGGACGAGGACGAGGACGAGGACGAGGACGGGCCGTGGCCGGAGCCCAAGCCCCAGGGGCACATATCGCGCACACTTCGTCCCATTCACCGCTGTAGCACAAAGTGTATAAAATCCCAAATATCACTGTGGGCACAGCCTGGGTGGGCCAGCGCGTCCCAAGCCAGGGAGCTTCCCCCACACCGGCGCCAGACAACACGCGGGCCGCACTCCGAGCAAGCCATCGCTACCCTTTCTGCGTCGCAGCCAATTATCTCTAAGTTTTGACATTGCACGTTTCAACTTAATTGCATTAAATATTTCAACGTTCTTCCACAAGTGGCATTTCTGATCTGATACACACCTTCACTTAATGCAATTTTCAGTCTCTTCCGCACGCAACAGCGAAAGACCTCGTATAACCCCAGTCACTTTAACGAGTCACATTGGCCAGATATTTTACACGCGTCGGCTATCCTGACTTGTACATGAGCCCCGGCGCACGTCGGCTGACCTCGGCGGCGTGCCAGTGGTCGCCGCCATTCCGGCCTGTCTCCCCAGTGACGTCAGAGACGCCTCTGGTGGCCAGCCAGCGGCGGCGGCGATGTACCTTCCGTGTCAAGGACGTGAGCCATCGGCTGCAGCTGGCGGATGTTGCCGAGCAGTTTGTCGGCCAGCTGCTGCAGCAGGCCGAGACCGCGCGCCAGCTCCGCCCGACCGCAGCCGGACAGGTAGCCGCGCCATGCGCCCGCTGCCGGATAAGACAGCGCCGCGGCGTCAGCGCGCCGACGGACACCAGCGGCTGCGGCGTCAGCGCGCCGGCAGACACCAGTGGCTGCGGCGTCAGCGCGCCGACGGACACCAGTGGCTGCGGCGTCAGCGCGCCGACAGACACCAGTGGCTGCGGCGCCAGCGCGCCAACAGACAACAGCGGCCGGCCGACAGGCACCAACGGCTGCAGCGCCTGCGCACCGACATACACCAGTGGCTGCGGCGCCAGCACGCCAACAAACACCAGCGGCTGCGGCGTCAGCGCGCCAACAGACACCAGCGGCCGGCCGACAGACACCAACGGCTGCAGCGCCAGCGCACAGACGGACACCAGCGGCTGCGGCGCCAGCGTACCGACAGACACCAGCGGCTGCTGCGTCAGCGTGCCGGCAGACACCAGGGCCTGCGGCGTCAGCGTACCGGCAGACAACAGCGGCTGCAGCGCCAGCGCGCCGACAGACACCAGCGGCCGCCGGAACACCACCGGCAGCAAAGGAGTCACAGGCACCACAGCTGAACGTCAAGGCGGTGTTGCGGGATCACGTGGGAAGCAACGCATCTGAACACACTGAATGGTAAGAATGCCCAGGGGACCAACAAACGTCACTAGCACAGCGTCCGAGCACTGCAGCTGCACAGGACATTCCCACCCAGCACGGCCTTCAGTTCGCAAAGTGAATGCAACTCGCTGCAGACCTACTGACGAGCCCGTAGTCGGACCTAGACTTACTGACGAGCATGTACTCGGACTTGTCGAGACGTCTGCTGGCGCGCAATACGTCAGCGCACTCGTCCAGGTAGGCGGCCAGCAGCGGCGCGGCGGCCGGCCGTCCGTCGGCCGCGGCGCGCATCTCACGGTCAGCCTGCGCGGCGGCCGGCGCCGCCACCAGGCGCACGTCCCGCTCAGAGTCCTGCCGGTCGAGGGCGACGACGGGTCACGCGCAGCAGCCGTGCCACGTCAGGTCAAGCGGAGACGCCACGCCAGCTGGCCGCGGTCCAGAGCGCGGACCAAGCGGCAGGCTGCGGACACAGTGCGAAGGTGGAGGGTCGCGGTCGGTAAGTGCCTGACGCTACCAGATGTTCGTGTGCCAGTGCCAGATGTTACCGCCGCGGCGGGGATCACGCCGAAACAGCGTGGAACTGTGATAAGGTGTGCTCTCACCTGAGAATAGTCCATGCGCAGCACTAACTAACGTGGCGATGTCAACACCGTACAACAAACGCCACCATGCATATCCGTCCCGGAGCGTCATACCCCTTCAAGCCTGTCCGCACATTGGCATACATGAGGTCATCAAGGCCTGCGCATCTTGCTCACCAGCAGCAGGTGGATGGCGGCGAAGTAGGCGCGGCAGACCAGCACCTGGTGCGCGGAGGACTCGCTGACCAGGGACAGGAACGCAATGTACTTCTCCAGCTGGCGAGTACGGGGAAAAACTGGCTGTTACCTGAGCCGCGGAACGAGCACTTGAAACAGCGTAGCGACAGCCTGGTAATGAGGACTTCCAAGCCGCCCGGTGGCGCATGTTGCACTGTCACCGACCACCGTATAAGCCTGTTATCGCCATTTCACCGACGCTGCCGTGGACCGCACTTGTAACAGATGCGCGTCGGCGGCGATCTGCCGGTGCTGTGACCCAGCACCGCTGGCAGCGCGCTCTCACCAGCTGGGGGTCGGTGACGGTGTCCAGCAGAGTGAGGAAGAGGCTGCAGGCGGCGGCCAGGCCGGCGGCCGGCAGTGCGGCGGCGCGGCGCGGGTGCAGCCGCAGCAGTACGCGCCCGCGCAGCTGTCGCCAGCTCTCGGCGCCGGCCGCGCCCGCCAGCTGCGCCGGCAGCTGCCGCAGGTACTGGCCGAAGCTGTCGCCGGGCGGCGCCGATGGCCGCAGCGCCGCCGCCCGCCAGCCGCGTCCCGACGTCCTGCCGGCCGGCCGGCGGCGTGAGCGCCGGCGCCGCTGAGGCGGCCCTCCGCACGGCCAGAGGCGGACACCCAGCGGACCGGCGTGCAGCGGCCGCCCCGCCCCATCACTGCGCGCCTGATTACCACACTTCCTGTGCACCTGAAATGACAGCCGCTTCCACAGGGATGAACCCATTTGAAACCAGCCGCTGATCGCAACAAGCCACCAAGCTCTAACAGCAAAACACTTCGAGATGAGGAACCCCATTCCGCACGCTCCACACACGGCGCCGGCGACACAACACGGTCGTGAGGGTCGGCCCGTCCGGCCGCCGCACCAGCCCTCCCTTACGGCACGAGGTGGGCCAGCTGGGCGACCGAGATGGGGCCGGGCGGCTGCGGCCGCAGCAGGCGCGGCGCCACGCGCTCCCACAGCCGGGCGGCCACGGCCGGCGCCGGGCCCCAGAGCGCCGTCAGTCGGCCGCACAAGGCCAGAAGACACGCCAGCCGGCCCTCGTCGCCGTCCACCTCGGCCGCCGGCAGCGCCTCCATCAGCGCCAGCAGCTGGGTCGGGTTGCCGGCGCACTGCGGCAAGGCGCGCCACAATGTCAGGGCGGCGAGGCCGACATGCCCTGGCCGACCGTGCACACTGAGCGTGACGACGGTCCAACGAAGACGACACCCGGGATTGACGCTACGCTGCCTGCAAGCTGAGTCCACCAGTCATTTACCAGCGGTATATCGTTTGCACCGATTTTCCATTTACCAGCGGCATGACCACGATACATTGACGTCTGGAACGGCAAGACGTGCTTCAGGACCCAAAAACGCAGGTAACAGTAATAACTGCTCCGTCATGGACGCATGCTATGCTGTCAATAATATTCAATCACTGCTTAGAATTAGGAATATAGTCTCCTCGGTGGCGCAGTTGGCTAAGGCAAGGCAATTGTACGATTACACGCTGACATAAGAACACATTTGGCGGAGAACGCAACATTATGAAAAGGGCTTGAATTAGACTGTTGCCTGCCACTCTACTGCTCATGCGCTCGCCTGCATGATGTATTATATACGCCTGATGCACGACCACGCTAACGACGCATACATGCACGCGTGGTACGACCGTATCTGAACACTTAAGCGGATGATGCGTTCAGTGGCGCGCGTTCCGTACCGGCACGTCCGGCTGATAGGCGCCGCTGTCGTCGTATCGGAACAAGTCGCCAACCGAGGCCATCAGCCAGACGAGCAGCAGTGGCACCTCGCTCCAGCGCGGCCGCGTCAGCTCCAACTGTGGCACAGGCCGTTGCTGTTCAAGGGCAGTGGGACGCAGCAGCGGCACCCCACCCCAGCGCGGTCGCTCCCGCTTAGGGGCAGTGGGGCGAATCCGCCTTTTTTCCCAAATTGAGTCATTGGTACCCATCAACTTGTTTCAGTATGATACATCTACTCCTTAAATATGATGTCCATTGTAGAATTTACGAAGGATGTGGTCTTATTATACCGTTCTCCCACACAGCGTACTCGTGTTTAAAAGTGTTTATTTAAGAAAGTGTACTTGATCCAATGATAAAAATATGTAAATGATAGAAGCACAGTGACCGTGACCAGCGTCCAGTGACCTAGTTTAGGGTATATCGCCTAGTGATTTAGTCATAAGTATAATCGCCAAGTGATTTAGTCAGAGATACAATGGTCCAATGACTTAGCCAGAGGTACAATCGCCTAGTGACTTAGTCAGAGATACAAAAGCCCAGTGACTTAGTCAGAGGTATCATCGCCTGGTGACTTAAAAGGTGCAATTGGCTAGCTACTTAGAGGTACAATCTTCCAGTGATGTCGTCAGTGGCACAATCGCCCAGTGACTTAGCTAGGGGTACAACCGCCCAGTGACTTAGTCATGGATACAAGCACCCAGTGACTTAGAGGTACAATCACCTAGCGACTTATCAGAGGTACCAACGCCCAAGTGACTTAGTCAGAGGTGCAATCGCCCAGTGACTTAATCAAACGTATAATCACTCAGTGACTTAGTAAAGGGTACAATCGTCCAGTGCTTTAGTCAGACGTAGTCAGATCATCGCTCAGTGACTTAGATACAATCGCCCAGTGATTTAGTCAGAGGTACAATCGTCCAGTGATTTGGTCAGAGGTACCATCACCCAGTGGGTTAGTCAGAGATATCATCGCGCAGTGACTTAGTCAGAGGTACAATCGCCCAGTGACTTAGTAAGAGGCACAACCGCCCAGTAATTTAGTCATAGGTACAATCGCCCGGTGATTTGGTCAGAGGTATCATCGTCCAGTGATTAAGTCAGAGGTACAATCGCCCAGTGGCTCAGTCAAACGTACAATCACCCAATAACTTAGTCAGAGGTACAATCGTCCCGTGATTTAGCCATACGTACAATCGCCCGGTGATTTAGTCAGAGGTATCATTGCCCAGTGATCTAGTCAGAGGTACAATCGCCCACTGGCTTAGTCAGGGGTACAAACGCCCAATGATTTAGTCAGTGGTATCATCGCGCAGTGACTTAGTCAGAGGTACAATCACCCCGTGATTTAGTCAGCGGTATCATCGCCCAGTGACTTAGTCAGAGGTAGAATCTCCCAGTGATTTAGTCAGAGATACGAGCGCTTATTGATTTAGTCAGAAGTGCAATCGCCCATTGATCGCCCAGTCACCGTCAAACACTTTAAGTAAAGTTATAGGACCCTGTGCGTTCCCTGGCAGTCGTTCATGAGCTCTTCAGCCAAATGGCTCAACCGCATTGACGATGAAATGCATTACTGTCGCATTAAGGAGGACTAGAATGGTACGGCGACAGTTTTGATGAAAAGGTGTGGTTGGTTTAAAGCAAGGCTCGTTGCTACGAGAGACCAGCCGCGCACAGTATTTCAAGGGTGGAAACTCTAGAATCGCTAGCGAGCGCGACTGTCTAGACACATTGCAGCCAAATTCGTAGGCGACAGCGGCAAACATGGGGAAATCGGACATTGGCGAAGGCGTCCAGAACAGCTCTCTTAAAGCCTATGGAATGTGCAACAAAATTTCAACTACATCACACGTTTGGAGAGCAACATTGAAAAAAGATCCATTCGTACGTTTCGGATTCAAAGACAGAGCGAATACTATGGGCGAATGGGGAAATGGTAGCGAGCAGGGCGGTTCATTCAAACATAGTCTTTCTTACCTGAGACAATGTCATGAATTAAGACCTTGTCGTATTCTGGAGCGCAACGTCGGCTTAAGACCTCGACGGTCGGGGCTCCCCAGAACATCACAGTAAACCATTATCAATGATACATCCGAACATGAACCACGATAAACCGTCACACTCCCGGGCACCAAAATCCGATGTGACGAGCACTGAGATGAGACAGAGCACCGCAGCCCGCCATCTGGTGCTACCAGCCGCCACAGCCAGTCACCTGGTATCACCAGCCGCCACAGCCAGCCACCTGGTGTCACCAGCCGCCGCAGCCAGTCACCCGGTGTCACCAGCCGCCGCAGCTAGTCACCTGGTGTCACCAGCCGCCGCAGCCACTCACCTGGTGTTACCAGCCGCCGCAGCCAGTCCCCTGGTGTTACAAGCCGCCGCAGCCAGTCACCTGGTGTGACCAGTATATGCAAGACTCACCACGTCGCAGGGCCCGTCGGTCGTCTGGCCCTGCCCTCCGCTCCGTATGTAGTCGAACATAAGGTCCAGCTGAGGCCAGATTCCTGGGGCGGCCTCAGTCGACCGGTGGCCTGCCTTGGCTGGCTGCCCGCCGACGTCAGTGTCCATCAGGTCGGGGTGGTGGCGGGTGCGCCAGCCGCTGTCGGCCGCCAGGTGCCCGTTCGCCTCCCAAAGCCGTCGGAGCGCTAGCCAGGCGCCTTTCTCACAGCCGCAGGAGAAGGCCGGCGTGGCGGCCAGCTCGGACAGTGGCACCTGTCGGAGATGGGCCAGTCGTGATGATGATGATGATTTGGGCTTTGGGGCGGACCGACTACGTTGGTCATACGGCAAGGTAGCAAGTCGGGACACATTTATGCAAAGCTCAAAGGGATATGAACACCCTAGTCCAATTTCCGTGCCCAAAATTCCACCGCGCCGGCTGAGGGGCCAGCACGCATACGCGGCGAAGTGACCGAGATGGATGCACCTGCTGGCACTTCACCAGCTACGCGTTTGGTGACTGTGACAGCCGGCCGCGACGGCAGCCGAGGCGTGATTCAGCCGGCGGAGCGCGCCGCGCGGCTGAGCTGCGCCGCTCACCTGCTGCGCTCTGTCCAGCGCCAGGGCGGCCAGCTCCCAGGCGAGCGCGTGCGCGGCGCGCCGCCAGCGGTCGCGCTCGGGCAGTCCGGTCAGCCAGGGCACGGCCGGGCCGGTCGGGCCGGTGCCCGGCAGCCGGTCAGAGAGCGAGCAGAGCCGCGCCAGCGCCGCCACCGAGTGCAGCCGCGTCTCCAGGTGCAGATGGAACAGGTGGTGCGCCGGCGAGGCCAGCGTCTGTCGGTGCCCAGGGCGGCGCCGTCAGTCACGACACAGCCACCCCGCAGGCGGCACGCCCACACCGCTGCAAGACGGCGCGGGCTGGCGCTCTATCGCGGCGGGTGTCGCCGCGCGACCGTCATGATCCACGCCTCCACAAGGCGCAGTCTAACTACACACGCTTCGGGTGTTTTCCCTCGCTGCTGCAGGCGTCACGCACAGACATGAAGCCACCGAGCACGTGTCGAGCACGGCGCCCTCGCTCGGCCGGCGGCACGGCTCGACGCCGGCCCTGCAGCTCACCGGGTCATGGCGGACGGCTCCGGCCAGCTCCGGCTCCGGCAGGGAGCCGATGTGACGGTGCAGACGGTGCACGCCCGTCTCCACCGCCTCCCGCCAGCTGTCGCCCACGAATGCACCTCTCCTGCGGTGACGCACAGCACGGAACATTGAGTCCTGCACAACCGGGGCGGAAACGTATGCAGTCACGCGGTACAACCACGGATAGAAAACCAATGAAGAAGCTCCTGCCGTTCTGCATAGATGTTTAACTGAACATGCAAACACAAACCCTGGCGAAGCGACCTCGGAACAGAGTTCTGAAGTGCGGTAGTGCGCTACACGCCATCACCAGTGTGCCCTCATTACATAACTCACTGTTCCAAGTAGATGGTGAGTGAGCGCATTTTCCTGGCGGCCCGCTGCCGCACGCTGTAGTAATTGGAACGACCGCTGCGCGGCCGCGGCGCCACCGTCACGCACTCCAGTGCATCACACGCCTGGGCCACCGACAGCAGCAAGTGCTTGACGGCCTCCAACTGGCATGCACACGGCCCACAGTCATATACGCTACCCACGCTCGTCAGGCAGCGCAGCTCAACGGAGGCAGCAGAGCAGTGGTCGCACTAAAGGCTCACTGAAGGCTCACAAACACTGAGTTAAAAATGAAAAAACGTTCGAAAACGGCAAAACATGCGGGCACTGCAGCGGCTGCTTCACGTATTAGCGCGACCATTAAGCTTCCACTTGAGGAGAGGCAACGGCACGGTGCCACCGGGATCACGACAACAACGGTACGGTGTCCTCGGAATCACAATAACGGTACGGTGCCCCCGGGATCACAACAACGGTACGGTGCCCTCGGGATCACAACAACGGTACAGTGTCCCCGGGATCACAACAACGGTACGGTGCCCCCGGGATCACAACAACGGTACGGTGCCCTCGGGATCACAATAACGGTACGGTGCCCCCGGGATCACAACAACGGTACGGTGCCCCCGGGATCACAACAACGGTACGGTGCCCTCGGGATCACAACAACGGTACAGTGTCCCCGGGATCACAACAACGGTACGGTGTCCTCGGGATCACAATAACGGTACGGTGCCCCCGGGATCACAACAACGGTACGGTGCCCTCGGGATCACAACAACGGTACAGTGTCCCCGGGATCACAACAACGGTACGGTGTCCTCGGGATCACAACAACGGTACGGTGTCCTCGGGATCACAACGGTACGGTGTCCTCGGGATCACAACAACGGTACGGTGCCCCCCCCCCCCCCGGGATCACAACAACGGTACAGTGCCCCCGGGATCACAACAATGGCACGGCGCCCTCGGGATCACGACAATATCAACTCCACCGTCTGCGTGTAAAACAGTCTCCCCCAGCTGGCTCTGTGAGATGGCGCCAGGAGACAGCTGTACCTCGGCCAGCGACGGACACTGCTGCAAGCTGGCCGGCTGCCAGACGAGCGGCTGAAGCAGCTCCCCACCCTCCAGCGGCGCCCGGCCCGGACACACGGCCACCGCCAACGCCTCTCGGGCCGGAGTGGACTGGCCTGAGTGGCGGACAGAGCGACTCGGTGGCATGATCAGACAGCCGCTCCGACCGACAAACGCAGTCACGGGACACCGCAAACGACACCGGGGGGCACAGCACGGCCGCCACACACGTGACAAGGAAAGTCACGTGCTGAGGGACGAGCTCTGCAGGGGAGGGGCATATCATGATTATGATAACCACTTTTTGGCCCCACAGATGTGCGATAATAGAAACATGGCCATTTTTGCTATTTTGTTCACATGAACTTGCTTTGTAGCAATTGCTCACAATGGTACAATTTTTATGAGTACCACTGCATGCACAGCCATATCAGGAAGTACCACTATCATCCCACTGGATCCTGTGGTAAATTTAAGCCTTCAAAAAATTATTATGGCTCAAACAGCCAGTCTCTGGTGAAGATGTATGTTATGTGGATCAGGCCAATATAGCAGAGCTTTCCAGCTCACATTTCCATGGAACTATTTGGACTAAAGTCCTTGTGTAACATGTTAATATGCACACATAATCTTCATTACATGCATAGCAGGCATGTCATATATAAATATGCTGAAATGCCAAGCAAGGAAAGATAGTCTGAACAATTATCCATCTGAGATAGACAGGTGTGCCATATCTTAATGACATATATAACTATTATTTTCCATATGTAGTACCAATACCCAGTCTCAATTGTTACATAAAAAATTGGCATATGTACAACCAAACATGATTTGTTTAGCAGATGTCATTCTTGAAGGTGCCAGAGAAAAGAGGCAAAGTTGTCAAGTACAAAGAGGGACCAAACACAGCAGCCATATGATGCAAAAACTGTATCAGGATGTACCTATATGCACCTTTCAACAGCCTGTCATTAAGCTGCTCTCTGCCTGAACTCATTAACAGGTGTGGAATTTTTCTGAAGCTACTGGGTGTAAGGGTTAGAGAACAACTTAGTTTTCAGGGTAAGTTCTTTCCACAAAACACCCATAGGCTCATGAGTTATGATATACAGGGTAACAATTATGGGTGAAGTTATAAATCAGAAATAAAGTCATGTGGAAAGTGACATGGAAATGGGAGCCAGTCACACCAAAGTTTGAATCTCTCTAAATTAGAGAACTTCTGCCATGTCCATCAATGCAGTGAATGCTACACTATTCATCAGTGTCACAGAGCAAAAGGAGACTATCCATATATCCATTGTAATAGAAAGTAAAATATGATGTGGTCATAAGCATGCATTACTAAGGACAATTTTCCCATGATGCCAACATCTTCATGCATTTCATATACAGACATACCATCACATTTGTCTTGTCTCCAGACTGTTGTCTGGCCAATGAGAGGAGAGCCAGGTGATGATGGAGGTGATGGTGCAGGGGAATCAAGGCATGATGAGTTGTTCATATGGTGGCAGACTGGCAACAATGGTTCAGCCTTCCGCAGCAACAGATGTCTTTCTGAACTGTATCTGTTCTTGAAGTGTTGCTGTGGATAGCAATATAAGATTAGTAATTTATACAATAGTTAATTAGTGTTCTAAGAGCCAACAACCTCACAAGTCATTGCCTGAAGCACTGTTAAGTTTTCTTCCCATCTCTGGAGATCAGTCATTTGAGGGAAAAGACGTGACTGATACATAAGGCAAGTGATAACATTATACCTACCAACATGTGAAACTAGCCAGAGCATTGTTTACATCTAAAATATTTTGGTGCAAACCAGTAAAGGAAAGCTTGTTTTCTCAATGCAGCCCCCACATGTTCATTTCCTTACCATTTGGTAATGCAACCCATCTAATATAGGATTCTGTCATTTGCTTGAATGTAATTTTTAATGCACCAATCATTTCATGCAGCAAGTTTAATGCACCAATATGGCAGCATGGAGCGACAGCATAGGCTTGAATGCCCAAAGAACGAGGCATCTTTTATGCACAAGTTTATGTTCACACTGGATGGCACAGCAGGGGACCATTCAAACGTGCACAGGTTGGGCCCAGCCGACATGCTACCTACCCATATGACATGAAAATAACCAACCATCCAAAATTAGAGAGCATTGGGCTTAAAATGTACAGGAAAACTACCCGCAACCTTATGAATGGTATTTGTCGTAACAACTCACATCATTCTTCGTTGACGCTCCCTCAGTGCAGATACGAAACGCACCGGGTGGAAGAGCAAAGCACAACAACAAACTACATCTCATCTCATTGGGGCTTTACTACGCACTCAGCCGCTGAAGCTATATGGCGTCCCCTGCCTCTCACCCTGGCAGGACGGGCAGGCGCCGCGGGGACAACAAACTACGACTGTACCAATGCAGACGGCATTATTGCCGCTGCTGCTCAAGATCGGCGCGCGCCCACCTGTTGGCGGGAGGAAATAAACTGCTGAACAAACCTATTGACAGCCCCATGCTCCAAGCTCATTGTACCGATTGACATAACACCTTCACCATTCTATGCCACTTAGTCGATAACTTACCATTACCAGAAAACAGTGACCTTGGGTCAGGTCAAAAGTCACCAAAAACACAAAAACGGAAAAAACAAGTTTGCAGACAACCCCATGCTTCGAGCCCACCGCACTGATCACCGCGAACCCCTCACGAATCACTAATCCATGCACCGTAGTCGATATCCTAACATGTCGAGGACATTGTGACCTTGGTTCAGGTCAAATGTCACCAAAAAACGGCCAAAACCACCAAAATTGGTTGCAGACAACCCCAAGCTCCGAGCCTATGGCACCGATTGACTTGAAACCTTCACTAATCGATGCGCCATGGTTAATATCCAAGTTTTCGAGAACATGGTGACTTGGGTTGGGTCAAAGGTCACCAAAAATGGTCAAAGCCACCAAAATTGGAGCTTGAGAGAAAGAGACTAGGTTGGTGTTCTGACGCACTTCCAGTCGCAAGTTTTCGAGTTGCCGTGGACGGTTCTGCACAATTATCGCTGAGACGCCCTCTATGCACATTGGAAACTCCTCGCCAGTACCGCTACACCTAACAAAAGCTATCATTTTCTTGAACCTGGCATTGGACTAAATTATTGGAAGCACTAAAATGTGCACGCCGCGTTACTTCAACGACACTGTTCTTGGACATAGACGTGAATTTCGTCATGTTGCCCCGTCTGCCAGCGACGACACGAGCACCATTTTGGTCGATTTTGGTGTCTTTGACCTGACCTAAGGTCACCATGCTTGGGGAAGGATACGATATCGACTATGTTGCATCGATTTGTGAAGGTGTTACGGTGATCAGTGTCATGGGCTCGGAGCATGGGGTTGTCCGCAGCCAGTTTTGGTGGTTTTGGCCGTTTTTGGTGACCTTTGACCTGACCCAAGGTCACCACGTTATGGAAAAGATGGGATATTTACTATGGCACATCGATTGATGAAGGTTTCATGATGATCAGTGCCATAGGCTCGGAGCATGGGGCTGTCACCAGGTTTGGTCGGCTGTATCGTCCCTCCCGACAAAACTTGTTGATAACCCCAGATTCCGAGCCTGTGACAGTAATCAGCAACAGACCTTCACCATTCGATGCCACTTGGCCGAAAGCCTCCTCCCCTGTCCAGAATATGGTGATATTGGATCGGGTCAAAGATAACCAAAAATATCAAAAACCGGAAAGATAGGGCTGCAGATAACCCATGCTCCGAACCTATAGCACCTACCAGCAAACAACCTTCGCCAATCGATGCGCCTGGTTGATATCCCATCTTTTCCAGAAAATGGCGATCTTGGGTCGGGTCAGAGGCCACCAAAGGCGGCCGAAACAGCCTAAAATGAGTTTGCAGACAATCTCATACACCGTGTCTTTGTGACCGATCGGCACACAACTTTTCCCAAGCGATGTGCGATAGTCGATTGCCTATCCTTTCGGAAACACGGTGACTTTGGGACAGGTCAAACATCACAAAAATAGCCGAAGCAGCCTGGAGCTAGTTTGCAGGCAACCCCATGCTAGGAGATTATAGAACCAATAGGCACAAAACCTTCACTAATCGATACGTCATGGTCGGTATTATCGACCAGTTCGCAACTCGAAAATTGTTTCTTTCCAGATCAAGGTGATGTTGAATCAGGTTGAGTGCCCTAAATAGAAAAAGCAGAAAAAGGGTTTAAGGCTCTTTAGGCGTTTTTAGTGATTTCAGACTTCACGCAAGGTCACCATGCTCTAGGAACGATAGGATGCCGACAATGACGTGTATACTGGTAAAGGGTCTGAGCCAATCGGTCGCAAAAGCTCGGATCATGAGCTATCCGAAGCTAGTTTTTGTAATTTTGGACGTTTTTGGTGACCTTTGACGTGACCCAAGGTCATCACGTTCTGAAGAGGGTGGGTTATCAACCATGGCGCATTGATTGGTTTTGTGCCGACCGGTCTCATAGACTCAGAACGTGAGGTAAACTGAAAACTAATTTCTGGTGGTTTCAGCTGTTTTGGCAGCCCTTGAGCTGACCCAAGATGACCATGCCTGACACGACCTCTGACTCACGTTAGAGTGCCCGGTCTGCGGGCCGGGCCCCGGAATACGACCTTCGGCCGGTCTTTCGAGCCATTAATCGTAGGTCACGAGGAGGACTTCGGGCCCCTCGGAACCTAAACGGGGGGGGGGGGGGACGAACGTGCTCACTGTGTCCGCGCTGCCTACGCTACCGGATATACGTAACAGTGTGATAGAGGCTACATACCTCCGGCGCCCCTCTCCGTTGGATACGACACTGCTCATGAGGCCCCCGTGAATTGGTCCCATTTTATCCACGAGGCTCCTAGGAAATCCTGCCCCAGCTCAAAATATGTGACGCTTCACGTGGCTGGGCACCCTTAGATCGCAATTTTTCATGAATTTTAATATTTTCGCCGAACAAAAAGGACTTCACGAACTTTGACGCGGACGCAATCCTTCAGAAAAGGATTTCACATGTTTGGGCGCGGCTTGCCATAATGGCGTGGATTCCCAGGGAACGTGCAAACTCGTCAATCACGATAGCAGCTGAATATTTTGCATACCAAAACAGGCGACAGGTGGACGAGATTAATGTCCCGGGGAGGCAGGCTGGATCTCGGGAAGGTCTAGGTTGAAGTAATCGGTCAAAAATAACATTAAAAATCGCGAAGTGCGAAATCGTAATAACTGAAAGTCCGAGAACACAGCTACGCTCACAACTATCAGTTTTCCGAGTTCGTACGACATGCCTTTGCGCTAGGAGAATGTGATAGCTAAGAGTGGGTAGTCTAAAGGCTATCTCTTTGCTATATATAGGTCTGACGAGGCGTGTGATTACGATTTAAAAACAGCACGGTGTGATTTTAAGCCCGTGTTGAAAGCGTGATTGCTTTCTTATCTTGATCACAATACTGGCCTTTTTACAGAATGTGCCCGCCGATCAGCCTTCCGCCCACGCGAGTCCTACAGTTGCAAGCGAGCGAACTTCAGTGGTCTGCGTCGGAATCCATGGCTGACGCCGCGCGAGCTGCTGGATGGCGTCGGCGCCGAGATATTCTACACGCCTCTGGATCCCGCCATCGCCGACCATGCTGGATGGCGTCGGCGCCGAGATATCCTACACGCCTCTGGATCCCGCCATCGCAGACCATGCTGGATGGCGTCGGCGCCGAGATATCCTACACGCCGCTGGATCCCGCCATCGCCGACCATGCTGGATGGCGTCGGCGCCGAGATGTCCTACACGCCCCTGGATCCCGCCATCGCCGACCATGCTGGATGGCGTCGGCGCCGAGATATCCTACACGCCGCTGGATCCCGCCATCGCCGACCAGGTCTCAGTCGTGGTTCTACGGCACGGGGGCTACCGTGGTTCGACACGGCGGTGCCTATTATCTTGTAACGTAAGGAGAGCGCGTGTTGCTGCATGCGACGAAACCCCGTTCTGGCAAGCGGAGCCGACTTTGCCAACAAGAGGTGAGATGTCAGGTCACTGTTAAATCTTTGATATTCTTAATACTTGCTCAAGCTGACTGGCGATGTTATGCATATTAAATATAACCCTAAGCGGTGCTGGCCACTTTGGCATGTGCTACAAAGAAATCACGCATCTCATTCGTCCTGTGCAACGCTGCTGATGACTGCATGACCGACAGACAGCCTTATGCTGCCGAGCTGAACGACGCTTTGTTTAAGAAATTCACCGAATTCCACTGCGGTGTGGCTGCCTGATGCACTCGTCCATTAACTTGATATTCTGACTGAGCTGCGTATGCCGGAAAACGCTGTGAAAAGTGCTTTGCAGGCTGCGCCCGCCACAAGGGCCGTAGCACAGACAATAACATACAGACCAGTAAGCACCCGTGGGTTTGACGAATGCGCTGCAGAGCTTGTGCCCCCCACCTACCAAGACGTGTATGCTTCGGCCAGATCTAGTCTTCTTCCAGAGAGGTGGAAACGAGCGGACATCATTCCTAACTGCAAAGGTGAAAAAGTACCACCAAATTATCGGTCGGTGTCGGTGTTTACGCCCTTCAGCAAGATCTTAGGGTCGTCATGTCCAGTCGTCTTTGGCGAAGTATGTTGTCATGTTTTGCCATTTCTGTGGACGGAACAGCACGGTGTTATCTCCACGCAATTTTGCAGTTTAGATTTGGCAGTTTATCTTCAGGCAGCGTGAGTGGAAATACTCCACGGGTACCAGACGAATATTAAATGTACCGACTACTCGACCGCTATTTAAGGCGTTCATCACACGCCCGTCATTCGCAAACTAAAACAGGCAGTTAACAAAAGGTCCATCACTTAAGGGACTTTGCACTGAAACGTGTTGCCTCCTATCTGTCAGGCGTCATGTGACGATCAACAATGAGAGACAAAAAGCGATCGACTACGATCGGTAACACCTCCGACTGGGATACGTCTCTAAACCATTTCTCAATTTTTATAAAAGATGCACCGCACGCTCTTAAGGCAGCGCCGCCATCAGCGACGTACCGTTGACTTACGTCTCAAAAAGATTAAGTGGATGCCAGGTAGAAATTGTTAACTATGCAACACTCACGGACGACTCGGCCCGTTCATTCAACGCTGTTCCACGCCTTCAGGACATCAAACAGTTTAATTTTAGCTCTGGTTACCGCTCGTCAGGAGTGTCAATTTTTGTAAATTATTGGGGAGGGCGACCCAAAGGCCTAAGAACGTACGCCGCATTTTTTCTCACCGTCTTTAGGCCAATTTATTTTGATTAAACGCTATATAAGTTGTTAATTTGTGTATAATTCATGAAGCTCTTTAATTTAGGCAATAAAAAAGTGATACAGGGCTGGATCCAGGGAGCAGGCACTGGACGCAAGCGTGGCTTCTGATCGGCACGCGAAGGCGCCCCTTTAGAGGCCAACTCAGGACGCCCATGGCGCCCTTCCATGGCGGTCATGGGAGACGGCACGCATTTTGGTTGTGGGACCCGGGGACGGGGTTATCCATGAAGGTCTTAGGTCAACCCCACATTTCAGAGCTTTTCACTTTAACCTCACAAACCATTGCGCGTCTTATGGCGCAAGGTATGTGCAGTTTATTGTGTCGTTTATCCGCTCAGCTGTCACGACTTGTATCTTGTGGTGAGAGCAACCATGACTTTTTGTTACGAGAGTGGTACGAGGTGCCACCAGGCAGAAAGATCAAAGAAGATAGCCTTTGTGTTATGATCTTCTTTTACCAGCGTCTTTTTGTAGCATTTCAACCAAAAACATTGGGGAGGGGGGGGGGGTAAGCCAAGATTAGGGGACCCAACTCAATACTGGGGGAGATACAAATCGACACTCGCGCCGCTTGTTCCGCTACGCAAAAAAACCGAACCGCTGGCGTGGGTATTTCTTACGCCAATTCGCGGTCCTCTTCGTGTGGGGTCGCTTATCTATTCCTACTCGAGTTTCGTGGCGTGTTTCCTATGGCTTGATCTCTCTTAAGTGCGCTAACTATTCCTCCTGCATATGAAAGAAGTGCCTCCTCGCTAAATATTACAAAGCATTGCATTAGCAAAGTATTACCCCTCCACGCGCGCTGTGGCTGACACCTGTGTCACGGACGTGAAGCTATGTCGTGGGGCGCCACGAAGGTTGAACCCGTCCCATGTGAAAAATTTTACGTCATTCCGTGCAACCATCTGTGCGGCGCATCTGGTTACAAATGTAAACAGATAGACAGACAGATGGGCATGCGTTCTGGGTTCGGTTCTTTACATCTTCAACCTTTGAAAACAACCAGAGCAGCGTGAATGCTCACTTCTGTTTTTCCATTATTTAAAGCGTAGTGATTGAAACCCAAATATAGAGTGGAATATTTTCAGCACTATTCGTTTGAGATGTCGGTTTTCAACAGTATTTCGATTCTCTTGTATTTATGCGATGAGGCCAAAACATATTTCTGAAAGCTCATTATTGGCGCCGATGTTTCTGCTCAAATTTTGGCTTTGTTCTTTAGCAAGATGTCACCACGTGAGGTCAAATCTAAGCACAAATGTTGGCATTTGATGATTTGGATGAATGTGGCAAGATTTGAATGTGGCAATAGGAATTGTACAAGAATCAGTAACTTACAACTGCTGCTGTAATACAAACAGGTTAGACGGGATGATATGAAGTAAGGCCTCTTTATGTTAGGCATAGTTGGGCTACTTTCATGGAATAAGCATTGGTATTTTGCAAGAAATAGTGACAACATGTTTGTTTTCCCTGACCCCATCCTGACGACGGAAGCCAGAGGTATGTCTATTGTGTTTGACTTGGTGATGGGCTGATGTGTATGAGTCCAAGTTTTTTTTTGTTTGGGTGCTTTATGCTTGTTGAATTTCCTGCTATTTTGTCATTGAATTCCTTTGCTTTGTTTTGTGTTAAAAGGCTGTGGAAGGGAAGTGCAAAGTACAGCACCAAACTATTGGTGTTAATAATTTTGCATGCTCATTACACTGCCATGAAATTACTATGATTTAATGCATTCTATTTCACTTTAATGGCCTAAAATGTTAAAAACAAAACAGTTTTGTCAGGTTTCTGATATTACGTTCATGCCAGCTTAAAATCGATGTCTGTGTTTGCTGAAGCATCAGTCACGAGCTCATAAGGTCCAGCTTTTGTGAATTTATTTTTTAATTCCCGCACGGTCTTTTTGCTATGAAATTTTTCACTACCATCCTAGTTCAAAAGCGGTTCTAGCTCCCTGCAATGAGTGCCCCTCAACTTAAGTGACAAAAAGGCTCGGGAGGCTTTTCCAGGTTCTCCAAGGAGTGTTGACTTCAAGTCAATGCCCACTCAACGGAGACAATAAAAGTTAGCGATCAATTGAGTAAGTTAACAGTGATTTAAGTTTTGAGAGTGAGAGTGAGTAGCATATATTATGCGACTGCACCTGTGAACCCGGACCTGGACCTGGACATCTGGCATTACCAAACCGCTGATCCCGGTCCAGCGATGCTCAAGCCTGTAGCCTGTAGCCCAAGCCTGTAGTATAGTTAGACACGTAGCTAGAATTTGCTCAAGAGGATGGGGCGGGGGGAGGGGGAGACTTGTCAAATTCTCTCCGAACTCAAACAAATTTGGACCAAATGCCTGCATAATCACTCAACATCTAGTGCTGGCCTCTTGGATCAAGGGACATGGCCTTTGTTCCCCTTTGTCTTTGCCCCTGAAGATGATTGCGTTGCATAACGAATTTGTGTTAAAAATTGATGCCAAATCAAATTCTCGTCAGCATTTAACTACCATGACGAGATCATGTCAAAGTCTACAAGGTTTGTTGAAAATCTTCGTGGATTGAATTTTGATTGCCCCGGGCGGGGCAATCGGCCGGGGCTTGCTTAGAGCCCGGACGCATGCATATACCTTTTCTACTACACAGTATTGAACTGTTGCGGCCGCGTGACCTGAAGTTAACACTGCGGTTAAAAGTTACAGTGACAGTTACATAGCCTGTTCCTCACACATTTCGTGTACATATCTACTGGCGCTACAACTGCTACAATGCATTCAATTATTTTCGTCTTTTCAATCGTTCTTGTTAAAAACCAGGAATCAGGAATAGCGGAGGCGTACGTCCATAGGGACGTGCTGACAAGAAGTCGACTGGAAAGACGTTTAACGACAAAATGTTAATAGAGATAAAGGTAGACAGGGATGAAAGTCGATTCAGAAAACGTCGAACGAGAAAAAACTGACAGAGATAATAATGGAATCGAAGGGCAAAGGGCAAAGGGCAAAGGGTGGACAAGAAGCTGAAAAAATCGAACTGGAAAAAGTCGAGTTGGCACTGCTTGAATTGGAAAAGATCAAGTCCAAGTCGAATGCAAAACGGCAACGGTAGACAGGGATCAAAGTCGACAGGGATAATAAAAAAGTGTAAAGACAAAAGGTCAAAAGGGACAAAAGTCTGCAAGAGGCTTTTGAGTGTTCATAATTTTTAGGCACTAATGAGTGTTCATAAGGATACACTCATTACCATAAGCACAGCTTGAAAGTATTGACACCAAGTGTTGGCAAGACAACCAACGTTTGTTGTACCATGTCGTTTCACCGTACCAACTGGTATAATGAGCGTTGATAACTCGGCATAGGAATTCAGGACTCAACGCCAACACAGTGGTGTAATTTTCTCTAAAGTTGTGAAGGTGGGGGACTACTAACCGCCCCTCAATAACCAGAACAAACAGGAGCTCAAGACTTTCCTTGCTGATATCAAGCACCATAATTTTGTTTCTGGAACGGATCCACACAATATGGGTGCTTTAGGGTTGTATAATGCACATGCAGGTTCACTGTTAAACACAACAGTCGCACAGCAGACGCTGCCCATTCACCTGCGGCCGCCCTGCATATACCGCGCCCCCTTCCCTCTCCCTGACGGAAAACACCGCGGATACTGGAACGGCGCCGGTGTGCACCCGACGAGAGCCAGGTGATGCCGATACAGTTGAGATCTTCCTTTCAGCGCCATATTTAAGCCCCTAGAGCCGTTTCCCCCGAAAGCCGCCTCAAAATGTGTCTGGTTCCAACTCTACCCGGCTGATATCACCGTGTTTCGTCCAGTCCCGTCCGATCTAATTCTGTTCCGACGATTATGTCCCGTTTTGTCTGGTTTTGTCTACACCCGACTGGTCCCGTTTTGTCCTGTCCGGTTCCTTTCGACCACGTCCGATGTTGTCTAGTCACGTGCGGTCCCGCGTGGTAACGTCTAGTGCCGTCCGGCTCGATCCTGTCTCGTCCTAGCTGGCCTCGTCCGTTTCTATTCGATCTGGTCCTATCTCGCCTGTCCCGTCCTGCTCCTTCCGGTGTGATCTGGTCCCGCATGACCCTGCCCGTTCCCATCCCGCTCCATCGAATCTCACCCAGCCCCATCCAGCCCATCTACCTCGCTCCGGGGGCACAAGCTTTTCCGCCTTTCACATCAGGCGTCAAGTCCTGATGACCTCTGTTTAAATAATTTTGATTGCTAGTGTTTTTACATATCATATATTTTACATATATTTTTACGTACGTATAATTTTGATTGCTAGTGGAGTTGAACTCTATCCCCAGCAATGTTCAGTCTTCGACTTATTTCATTTCTTCTTTTATAACTGTCGACTATTTGTATTTTTTATGTCTCTCCTATGCGACTTTTGTATTTATCGACTTTTGTGCATTTCAACTTTTTGTCCTTCGACTTTCTTCCTATTCGACTTTATTCCCGTCAGCTTTTACTCTCTTCGATTTTTTGTCGCCCTACTTTTTGATTCCACTTTTCCATTCAGCTTGTTTCCGTTCAACTTATTATCCGGGAACCGGTTATGTGAGGCATGATAGTGGAGGCTACACCCCTCTCTGTCTTGCATATTATGTACACATACGGCTTTACATGAAGGAAACATAACGAGAAAATCGCACTTGGCGTCTCCTCCTCGTTGTTCCAGGGGATCCATCGTCATAAGCAGGAATCCAGCGGGATTTCCAAGACTGATTGCCCACTTTTTAGCCATTGCAGAGACAGTGCAATGGATAGCTGGACACATGTCATGCAGTCAGCAAAGGAGTCACCGACATGAATTGCCGAGTGCGCCGACATAAATTGCAGCACCGAAGGCCACATTTGGTCGGTTCGTCAGCGGACGCTGTTGCACAATCCCGGCGTCGGAAAGGTCACAGTGGCCCCGAGCTCGGCCCAGACCGGACGTGACCGGATAGGTCCCCACCCCGCACACCGTCAGCATCCGACCCGCACTCCTATCTCAGCCAGAGGGCCGCCGCCGTCCTGTCCGCAGTCCACACAAGTCCCAAAGGCCACGCCAACGACTGGCGCTGACGGCAGCAACGGCCAGTGATGTGTCCATGGGTGTTACTGGAGCGAAGGCCGGCATCATCATGCTCGTAAACATGGCACGGAGAGGGTAGTGACGCCACGAACACATCGCAACATCCACGTAAGTATTTGCGGGATACGACACCCATGCATGTGGAGATTCCCTTCGCTGAGATGTGCTCGATCGATCGCGTAGATGCGCTCGATATGCTCGATCGAAGTGTGTACAGAGTGACGATCGCTAATCTAATGGCTAACTACCTATTTTCCACTGGCATGCATGTCGTTGTGTTGAGCGTGTATACACCACGTGCAGGCGCACACTCAGATTTTCGTGTGCGGGAGGCAATCTCTGAAGGGGCACCAGATATTTTTATGGGTGTAATTCAAAGTCTTGTATTTGATTTCGTTGACTGGATGTGAGGGAGGTGTGAGTCGCATATGACGTCGGACGGGGCAGTCTTTGTCCGTCAAATTAGGGAGGGTCTAAATGGCCGACAAAACCTGTTGACAGCCCATGCTCCGACCCTATGTGCATCAACTGACATGAAACCTTCACCATTCGATGCCGCTTGGTCAATAAGCTACCTTCCAGAACATGGTGACATTGGGTCAGGCTAAATGTCGCCAAAAATACAAATAACCGGGAAAATAACGCTCCAAACAACACCATGCCCCCAGCCCATGACACCAGTCACCACCTTTTTCGTGACCTTTGACCTGACTCAAGGTCACCAAGCTCTTAAATGATAGGATGCCGACCATGGTGCATTGATTGGTGAATTTTTCATGACGATCGGTGCAATAGGCTAGGAGCATGAGGTTATCTGCAGCCAATTCAACTGTTTGTTATTAATATGGTTTCATGCCTTTTTGGTGACCTTCGACCTGGCCCAAGGCCACCATGTTATGGAAGTGATAGGATTTCGACTATGACACATCGATTGGTGAAGGTTTTGTGGTGATCGGGGCCACAGGTTTAAAGCATGGGTTGTCTGCAGCCAATTTTGGTGATTTGAGCCGTTTTTGATGACCACTTACGTGACTCAAGGTCACTATATTCTGGACAGGATTGGTTGTCGACTTTGGCACATCGAAAGGTGAAGGTTTCATGCCGATCGGTGTCATAGGCTCGGAGCTTGGTGTTGTCTGCAAACCTAGTTCTCTTTTTTGTGTGTATTTTTGGTGATCTTTCACCTGGACCAAGGTCACCATGTTGTGGAAATGATAAGTTATCGAACAAGCGGCATCGAATGGTTAATATTTCATGTCAGTCGGTGCCATTGTCTCGGAGCAGCGGGCTGTCAGCAGGTTTGGTCGGTCGTTTGGTCCCTCTCGTTAAAACCTGGTGTCAGTTACCGTCGTTTTTTGTATAGGTCCGTGTAGTTTACAAACGGACGTCGGCTGGTTAAAGCCATGATGGAATACTCTACTTTCACAGATAATCGCGAGATTACGCTAAAAAACAGATCACTGCACTGAACGATCCAAGTATCTAACACAGCCATGATATAATCCTTGTCAAAACGAGTCCAATTCCATCCAGTTTTTTTTCAAGCCACCCATCTCCGCGTCCCCATCTTCAAGAATTGCCCAATTCCATCCCATTCGGTTCTCTGAAACATTTTTTTTTTGTAATGATGCTAATCGATGCATCGCATTGCGGCTTAATTCGACTTCGAATGGTAAATAAGATATGCACAAGCATCACATGTATTGATGTCAATTTCTATAGCTATGGGTATCTCATTTCTGTTATCCAATTCATTTTGGGAGGCCAATTTCTCGACAGTTCTTATACTTAATCCGACAAAGTCTTGAATTTGTCAAGGGTATCGACGGACTTTATGATTTCGAGATCAGTGGCATGACAACTTTTTAAGTTCACTTAAAAAGTTCATAACTAAACACATAATTCGGCCCAACGCACTGCACGGCACATTACTTCTGACATGTCAGGATGTCACTGATCTCAAAACCACAGTCCGTCGAAATTTGTGACAAAATCGCAGCCTCATAAACTACGTATAACAGTTTTCCCTTATTTTGATTTTTGCGTGTCCGAGGAGTTCGTTTTGACCATTCTGTTTTGTCTGTGCCGTATATGTGGGTGAGCGGCTTTGTGGTGTGTGTGTGTGTGTGTGTGTGTGTGTGTGTGTGTGTGTGTGGTGTGTGTGTGTGTGTGTGTGTGTGTGTGTGTGTGTGTGTGTGTGTGTGTGTGTGTGTGTGGTGTGTGTGTGTGTGTGTGTGTGTGTGTGGTGTGTGTGTGTGTGTGTGTGTGTGTGTGTGTGTGTGTGTGTGTGTGTGTGTGTGTGTGTGTGTGTTGTGTGTGTGTGTGTGTTGTGTGTGTGTGTGTGTGTGTGTGTGTTGTGTGTGTGTGTGTGTGTGTGTGTGTGTGTTGTGTGTGTGTGTGTGTTGTGGGTGTGTGTGTGTGTGTGTGTGTGTGTGTGTGTGTTGTGTGTGTGTGTGTGTGTGTGTTGTGTGTGTGTGTGTGTTGTGTGTTGTGTGTGTGTGTGTGTGTGTGTGTGTGTGTGTGTGTTGTGTGTGTGTGTGTGTGTGTGTGTGTGTGTGTGTGTGTGTGTGTGTTGTGTGTGTGTGTGTGTGTCTGCCACTTGATTGGTATCACCTGCAAGCCAAGCGGCAAGGAGTTTTGAAATTAAGTTCTCACACGAAAAAGGCCTGCTGGCAGAGCGCACCTGAGTCACGTCAAAATTCTGCGCTTCACGAAAATGAGTGCGTGGTGAGCGAAAAAAAGACGCAAAATCCCCACCGGTTTAACACAGGCGATGCCAATTTCGCGACGACCGGCGGCCCGACACACTTCGTTTCCCGGGTCATATCTCGATAACCAAGGATCGCAGCGACATGGAATTTGCACAGCCAAGTAGACAATGGAATGAACCATGGATTTGGTATATATTATTAAATGATAGCTCCGTCTGGAAAGAAACAGATCAAACAGCATGTCGCGAAGTGATCGAGCATGTCATTGTGTACATCTGAGATGCATCAGATACATCTAGTCTAGTTGATTTGGTGACAATTAGAATGAAGTGCCGCATGACTGACTCGTTAGGTAAAGGAGAGAGAACGAGAGTGGGAGGAGAGGGATGGGGACAGAGAGGGAGAGAGAGGGGGAGAGAGAGAGAGGGAGAGAGAGAGGGAGAGAACTAGAGAAAGAGAGAGAGATAAAGAGAGAAAAAGAGAGAGAAAGAGAGAGAGAGAGGAGAGAGAGAGGGAGAGAGAGAGAGAGAGAGACGAGGGAGAGAGGAGAGAGGAGAGAGAGAGAGAGAGAGAGAGAGAGAGAGAGAGAGAGAGAGAGAGAGAGAGAGAGAGAGAGAGAGAGAGAGAGAGAGAGAGAGAGAGAGAGAGAGAGAGAGAGAGAGAGAGAGAGAGAGAGAGAGGAGAGAGAGAGAGAGAGAGAGAGAGAGAGAGAGAGAGAGAGAGAGAGAGAGAGAGAGAGAAGGAGAGAGAGAGGGAGACGGATAGGCAGATAGACGGATAGACAGATAGACAGGCAGAGACGACATTCTTGCAAAATTGTTGCCGTATGCAGAGTAATGATTCGATGCCGTGATCCTCAGGCGCACACACATTCCACAGTAATGTTGAAGAGAGTGCTTCACATTTCTATGGGGTTTTGAACCGAAATAGTCATCTTGAAGATCATTCGGTGCTGCTCACAGCCCTGCCCTTCTTAAGACCTAACCCCCTCCAGTTTCTGAGCTACACGCCCGCGACGATGGGCAGAATAATTCGGGGAGAGTATTGCAAGGCCACCTTGGTATTTATGACACAATAAAAACGTTATTCAGTTTTTTCATTTCTTAATGAGAGAAATTCCCTTTAAAGGAAATTGTGCTGATGTTGTCCACAGTGAAATGATGTGTGCTTTGGTAGTTTCCGGCACAACTCATGCAGGGACCGCCCTTGTGAGCATTCATGCGGTAAACAGCAAATAGTTACATTGATATCTGCATCGACTACGTGTTAATTTCTCATACGAAATGCTCCAATCATTATTGAATTTAGCGTTTGGCGGCCTGATTTCTTCTAAAAACGCTCCACATGCCCTATCTAGAATATTTTCAGAACTCTGTGGTCCCCATATTCCATTTACAGACATGCGTGTTTGCACTTATTTACCCCTAAAATGGTGAGTTGCATCTTCCTCTCAGCCTAATGACAATTTTATGATTCCCTAACACCAACCATGGCTTTCAACGGCCTTGGGGTCTATCACACAAATATTTTTTATGTAGTTATTTGCTTCCCAAGTGCTTGCAGAAGACGAATGACAGTCGCAGTCCCGACCCAGATCTTTCGGTTTTACTCACTGAAAAGTCGCTCTGGTGTCCTTCCAGAATACGTAACCTACGATAAGATCGAGGTGACAGCCGGAGAAGACCCTTCGCAGCTGTGTAGGAAGGTGGCAGTGCGTGAGACATCATTCAGACTGGAGTGGGAGCAGTGCTCCTCCCAGCAGAGGGTTGTCTGCTTCTCCGACGACACCACGGCAGCGGAGACGAGACCAGCTGGTTACCGGCCGATGCTGACGGTCTTTAGAGACAACGCCGCACAGCGCAAGGCCGCCCATCAGACTCCGAGACTTCAACCTGTCAAGAGCACCGACGACAGCGATGACATCGACACGGTGCTGCAGGTGTCCGACCCGGCTCAGTTAACGAAGCTACGGCTGAAGGTGCGCTGCGGTGACGGAGACAGCGTCGTAAAGGACCACTTTGTCCTCAGCAGGTCCGAGTATGAGACGAGCTGGTGGCTTGGTAACTTCACCGTGGTGAACCAGCTGGTTCCTCAGGTCGAACGTAACACCCTCGGCGTTGGGGCATTCTGGTGTCAGCGTTACGTTGAAGGAGTTGTGGATCCGGTGACCAGCAACAGACTCTTCGTCACGACGTCGAAGGACATGCGCCTGCTGGTGGGCAGTCGCGATCACGTCGTGAGTCTGCTCCAGTCGCTGCTATCTGTTGAAGACAGCCAGGACGACTACTACTTTGAGGAGGGTCCTGGACGCGGAGGAGAGGAAGTCTTTGAACGTGTGCCGGCTTCATCCGACTTTGAAACAGAGTTGAGGCGGGTGACTCGTCGCGCTGTTGGTGTCGGCGGCGCTGGTCTGCAATACTTGGGCTTGTATGATTTCTTTGACCCATCGATCATCCGCGGGTCAGAGA
Source organism: Pollicipes pollicipes (assembly GCF_011947565.3). NCBI lineage: Eukaryota > Metazoa > Arthropoda > Thecostraca > Pollicipedomorpha > Pollicipedidae > Pollicipes > Pollicipes pollicipes. The sequence goes on along the minus strand of NW_023597054.1, from coordinate 33,939,217 downwards.
TGTCCAGTGAGACCTCAGGGATTGTCTCGAACATGACGGTGACACTCATGGTGGATGTGCGGAATGTAAGTAGTCATATCTGCGATGAGCCTCATACAACATTCCCGTCTTGAAAGACATTCAAAGTTTCCTAGACCACTCTTTCCAAACGTTGTCCTTGTCGAATCACTACGGGTCAGATGTAAGGGAGCTGAATAATGAAAGCCTTTGTCGCTAATATTTGGCTATGAAGTACCGTATGAAATATTGTAAACATATTAAGTTATTATTTTCCTTTGACGTATAAAGTCATGAGAAAGTGACTTTTACAATTGCGTTTGCATGATCGGTCTTTCAGGGCAAAAGGCCGTGTGTTCAGATTGAATTCGGTCGATGCGTTACTTACTGTCGGCAACTTTTTCAGGTTAACGCTTCTTCTCTTCCAATGGTGTTCCGGTGCCAGGCTGGGAATGTCCGGGGGCCGCCGACCACTGAGGCCGAAGTGACGCATTACCTGTGGGAGACCGTGGCAACCCCAGGCTTCATCCCGTCAGAGCCAACGTGCCTGACGGACGGCGGGTCGGCGCGGGTGGAGAGACGTTGCATCCCAAGTCTGGACAGAGGAGCAGCGTGGGGCGCCTTCTGCGCGGCTGGCGTGTGTCACGACTACCTTCCCCCCTGCGAGCCGCCGCCGGCCGTGTGCCCCGAGGGTTTTGTGCGGAACGCCGCAGTGATCGTCGAGAGAACGCTGGCTTCAGTCGTAGGCCCCTTTTGCATGCTCCGTCTGAGCGTCACCCACGCGGATCGCGGAGCTGCTTGTCGATCTCGGCATCCGAAGGCGTTCGGGATGGACCCGCCTCAGCTGCTCCGGGAGCGGCCCGATCAACTGCATGCCGTCATCGGTGACGGACCAGTTTGGCTGTCAGCGCGCAGGCTTTGGCAACAAGGACCGCTCTGGCCGGTGCCTTCTCTTTTAGCAGACTTAATTAACGACAGCAGGGTGAGCCTGGACTTAGATGGGAATCTCGACTGTGTCATTCTAACGCCGAGCCTAGTTATACACAGTGTCCGCTGCGATGAGTCGCACGTCGTGCTCTGCGTGGTGAGGACGGCGCTGTATTTCTCCTCTAGCGCGGCCAACGGCCTGTGGTCCCGCAACAGCTCTCTCGGTGAGCGCGTGTCGGTCGCCTTGCTGGTACCGGCCTTGGACCGCATCATATCCATCGCTGTTTCCGACTCTCCTCCTGTCCTCTGGGCATCAGCGGCCGACATCTGCGCGCAGAGCAACTTTTCCCTCGCCAGTGTAACGTCGCAAGTGTATCGAGACGCGGTGGGGCTCTTGAGTAGATCTCTGTACGGAGCAAGACGGCTGAAAATGGCGGTGAACCTGCTGCGACGTGACGGCGAGCTACGATGGGCTGACGGATCGCCGCTGACGTACCCCGCCCTGTCACCATCGCTCTCCATGCTTCGGCACCACGACCGCGGAGTCATGAACTCTCGCAATGGCCAGTACAGCCTTGTCAGCGCTGAAGAGTCTGCTGCAGACGTTGCCGTTTGTGAGAGGGTAATCCGTTTTGACACGCCGGTGCTACATCTCTTTTATGGAGAGTTCAAAAATGCTATAGAAGGCTCAGCAATTTTCCTCAGCGTCACGAATGCTGACAGCTTTTTAATTTTCCCCGATCAGGTCCGGACCAACAGGAAACAGGCAAGGGCATTCTTCAATTGCTTTGTTTCTACCAGCCAGAACTCTGATTTGGGATATCGTGTAACTGAGATGCGGGTAGTGAGCAGCGAAGATCCGTCCATAACATTGATAAGGATCCAGCCGTTCGTCGATTTTGGCTACCTGACATGTGGTGCGTATGCCGTGGAGCCTCACGGTTACATATTGTCCAACGCTCTGCTACTGACCCAAAGAAGCCTCCAGCGGTCCTACACTTTATATGATCGAGAGTATTTAGTCGGCTTGCGACCCTCGTCGGCGGACAACAGGACCGGCTTGCAGCCACGGAGAGACTGTGACTCCACGTTTTGCCAGGGAGTGTGTTCGTGTTTCAGCTGGCCGCTGAACAGCACACCCGGTTTTGGCTTCACCTCATTGTGGCTGCGACCTCTGTGGGTGACGAACTCAGCCGACAAAGGTGTCATCGAACATTACCTGGCTGTCTTGGGCAGCCAGGTACCCTCGGTACATAGTCGCGGTATCTCTAAACAACTCTCGGTATCTACTCGCCGTCGTCAACAGACCTCATTTCCGCCTGCCGACGAACCTCTGGTGCCCGACGAGATCGAGTCTGAGAACGGTGAAAAGATCGAGGTTGATGATCCCATGTTGATCCGGAACTGGTTCGCGTCAATACTGGTGACCCTGAAGCCGGCTCGCTGCTGTCCTCGGCAGCGCACCGAGCAGCCCGTACGGCTGACCTGGCCGCGGACCTGCACCGGCGACGCAGCAGCCACCTCCCTCGAGCTGTGCGTGGATGGCGGCGGCCGACCGGCGCTTCGTCGCTGCGTGGGCGGCCCGCTAACGGGCGTCGAGTGGGGCCCGGTGGAGCTGGGCGGATCGGCGAGCGCCGTTGTCTCCAACACCTCAGGCAGCCTGCACAAGCTGGCGCACACGCCGGTAGCGGCCAGCAATGTGGTGCATACGGCCGGCGAGCTGGAGCGACTGACGAGCTCGCCAGCACTGCTGGTCGCACAGGACATCGCCTCAGTGGCGACAACTCTAAACAACGTGCGGTGGGAGTTGGAACGACGGCTGCCGAGCACGGCCGCCGCCGCGCTGAACCTGCAGAGAAGCGCCGTCATAGCCGTCGACCAAATCATGGACGCGGACTCCGCGGTGCTGGAGGCGGCCACCTCGTCACTGGGCGCGGGACCACGGAGCGTGCGTGCGCTAGAGCGCATTCTCGTCACATCATCCGCGGTGAATGCCCCCGTTGTGACGGGCAAGAACGTGGCGGCGCGGGCTGGTGCATTTAGAGGCGTCACCTCGTTGTCGCCGCACATCAACGTCTCAACCGTGCGACCAGTGACGGATACGGACCCCCTGTCCGTGATCTTCGGCAAGGAGGCAGCACTGGTGCTGGTGGACAGCAGGCTGCCGGCCGACGCCGTCTTCGTCACGTTCCGTGACGGGCGCCTGCTGCAGTCGCCCGGCCAGCGCGTCACCAGTCAGGTGGTCAGTGTACTGATTCCCAGCGCATCTGCCGAGGAGGGTCCTCGCAGGACGGTGCTAGCCGCGTTCCGCAGTCGCCCGGGAGCTTCGGCGCCCACTCCAACCTGTGCCTTCTGGGACTTCCACTCCGCTGAATGGTCTACGCGCGGCTGCTGGCTGGAGGAGGTACGTAACGGCAGTGACGTCTGCACGTGCAACCACCTGACCAACTTCGCGCGCGTCTTCAACTACGAGCCCGACATCTACCTGAGCGAAGCGCACCACCGCCTGCTGGATGTCATCACCTATGTCGGCTGCGCGCTCTCGCTTCTCGGTCTGGTGCTCACCATGCTCACGTTTGTCCTGCTCAAGAAGTGGCGTCGCCTGCGCGGCAACCAGATCGTGATGCACCTGAGCGTGGCGCTGACCGGGGTGTACGTCAGCTTTCTGGGCGGGCTGGCCGCCCCCGGATACCACGTCGCCTGCAGCTGTCTGTCGGCGCTGCTGCACTACTTCCTGCTGGCGGCTGTGCGCGTACTTGGCACCTACATCCCTGGTTTCATGCGCAAGGCGAGCCTGTTTGCCTGGGGCGGTTCCCTGGTGCCGGTGATTTGCGTGCTTGCCGTGCGCCACGAAAGCTACGACGGCCACGCGGACATCTGTTGGATGGACTACGACAGTTTCTATTACGCATTCGCTACACCTGTGCTGGCGGTGATGGTGTTTAACGCGACTGTGTTCGGCATGGTGGTGCACGCGCTGAGCTGCGGCCGCCAGAAGGGTCTGCGAACCAACCAGTCGGAGCGGCGGCAGGCACTCACACGTCTGCGGGTGGCCTTCGTCATCTTCGTCCTGCTCGGCCTGCCCTGGGTGTTCGGATTTTTGGCAATCAGGGAGGCTCGATTCGTCTTTGCGAGCCTCTTCTGTGTCTGCAACATGTTACAAGGTGAGATATTCGACAGGCGGGGCATTTCCTTCGATGAGATGGCTGGAATGTGTACCGGGCAGGGAGTACATTGGACACACTTTTGACAGATTTGTTGTCTGGAGTTTTGTTGTTAATTGGTCAGATCACCCCTCTGAGCAAACCTTTCTTTCATTTTTTTCTGGCATCCGACACATACATTTTGTCATCGCTGTTTGGTGGACCGTTTTTCTCCACGTCCAGCATTTTAAAACCCCAAACGGTGTTAGGATATATTGCCATCATTGAACAGCGTGCTAACAGCTACCCAGTCCATTATCCAGTGCCTAACTTTGATGCGCCCGGCAGGGTTCGCCATATTCCTGCTGATGGTGGTCGGAGAGCGGAGCGGACGAGAGCTGTGGCACACGCTGCTGGCAGGCAAGTGTTGCGCTGGCGAGGACGAAACATCCACCTCCACGAGAGCCCCGACTGCCACTACACCTAGCTCCAGCGGTCCATCAAAATCTGCGCATGTTCAGCAAGAAAGCCGTCTGTGAGGCATGCCAACCACAACGCCTCCGAAGTGCTAAAGGGGTAGGGCCTACCAAAAACAATAGGTTTTTAAGTATATATGCTTAAAGAAGCAGACCGCCTTTCGCAGCCATTCGACATCCTTGGTGATGCCGACAGTATTCTCTTTACAGCGTAATAATTCTGCAAAGTTAGTGTGGATTTAGTGCGTGCGCTGTTGGCGGTGTGAACGCGAAAGCGATGCTCCCAGTATGGCTTCCATGGCTTTACGGCCCAAGATGACCCATTCCCAAGACGATTGCTTTTTAGTCGTTTGGGTGTCTTTGGGTTGAAACATTTACTCCCATCATCCCGATGGCGTTAGGCTATGCTTGCTTTGTGGGAGCGTGCGATCGACATGCGGGATATGGTTTGCGAGTGTCGGTGCGGCTTGCGAACAGTCTATTTGTTCTCACTGTGGGCAGTCCCATTATTAGTTAGCATCCGTGCGCATCGCTACACCATGATATTCTATCATACAATGCATCTGGACCCGTGTTATTACCTGCTTTAGATGATGTTTGTTAACTACACCGAAATGAGAGAGCTGCTTTTTGCTCAGATCTTTGACACACACTGAATCATCTGCTTCTTTATGTTATGTTCACTTAATTTCGTTTCCAAGCTTGACAAGCGACAAACTTCCCGTCGAGTTCTGGTTCCGTCTTTTCGAACGGTACGTCCAAGACACTAAAATGAGTTTAGCGTCTTGGGCCCATGCAGAGACGTCCACATACATCAATACAAGATAACACGCGCTCGCGCGGGGTCAAATTGACCCCCCGCCGAAGGTTTTCCGAAATGATTTCCGAACAGGGCGGCGTAGCCACGCCAAATTCTACAGGGCTGTAGAAAATTTAATGGCAAATTGTGTGGCACCAAAAATGTATATGTATCTTGCAAGGTCGCTGACCTATAGTAGGCCAAAGTCAGGCCATGGTTTCAGCGAAGGAACTTTCTAGGAAATCGTTCAAACTTATCCAACAACGGAATGTTAGACGAAGCCATACATCTCTGAGATCCTTTTTAGGCAACACAACAACTGAATAGACAAAGTGCACTGATCTAAGGTCAGGTATAAATATCAGAACAAGGTCAAAACTAACCTGTTTTATTACTTTAGCGCTTGCTGTATGGGGTAGTTCCTGGTGCTCATTTCGAATTGATTGATAACAGGAGCCGCATTATACAACGTCCATATACTTCTTAAAGGTCAGAATAGGTCACTGACCTAGATTAACCAAGGTCAACGTCTCGTTTTTAGGAACATATTGCCTAGCGTAGTCTTTGTCGTTTATCAAAATGCAAAACTTAGTAGTCTGGTATGATTTTGGTCGCCATGACCTTCAAAAGGTCAAAAAGGTCACTGACTTTGGATGAGAACGTGACCTTTTGCTAAGAACAGTGATCTAGGTTCCAGGGGCCCTTTGGAGACGAATCTGAAATTTGACCTTGCTTGGTCCTATTTGACCCGAATGTCATAGCCTAGGAACCTCAAACTTTGACGTAAATGAGTTCACGTACAGGTCGACACACTCTGTGAATTTGATGTATTTAATTTGATGTATGATGACTCCCTTAGTTCCTGAGATTTCAGGGGGTCAAAGTGACCCCCCACCCGTGCGAAGGGTATCCTACCGGCCACCTGGGCGAGTGTTAAGGAGGGCAATAGGCAGCAACCAACCGGCCATTACGTGCCATCCTCGGCAATACTTGGGATGCATATTACATTTATACATACGTAGGTATTACCTACGTACCAGGCATTGCTATGTAGTTTTGCGTGATATGGTGTACTGATCGCTGATAAGCATAATGAATAGCAATGGTATCACCTTTCAGCTCTTGGCAGATGTTTGTGTAATATGATCTCTTGGTAAATGCGCTTACGATCTTAAAATGCATCACTGCTCCGTTATTCCCAACGAAATAAAGTGCTACGGGAGGTACCAGATGAAATGAGATGATTCTTAGTTGCCCAACTTGGTTTCAACTTCACGCATTTGAGTGCGGTCAAATAACATGAGCTTATTGCGTCGTATATTAACTTAGGCAATGCGTGAGGGCACCTATGCAAGTGGCGCAGGTAGCATTCGCAACCCAGTGAAGATGGCACCAGTGTAAGTTTTACCCGTCACTTATTTTGTTAAGTATCTCGCGAATCCTTCCGCGGATTGTTAACCCTCTCCATGATTCGCCTTTTTTCATAACACGGACTGATAGGGGGGTTGGGCCGATGCGCCCCTCTGCCTTTCCAATGCTCAGAAAAATATGGATTGGCGAAAAACATAGGTGGAAAATGCGGAAGTGGAAGTGGAAGTGGAAAATGCTTTGTAGCGACACAAAATCTAAACAAGCGTGTTTCTTGTTCAGTTCGAAGCACATTGGTTTACAGTTTTCGCGCTTTGTCGACATCTTTGCGATATATGGCTACGTCAATGCAACAATGTCGACCTGCAGCGCGCTTTCCGCGGCATCGCTGGTTGGCGCGCGCCGCCTGCGTGGGTCGGGGATCGCCATGCAGAGTTTCTCAAAACCGCCGCTGCTCCAACACCGGTGCTATAGGCACGTTTTTGGTGTTAAAACACGTGCAAAGGATTTCCCCATAGACCACAGAAAGTTTGGGCATGATTGCACGACATTTCAGAAAGGCATCCTTATTCTCATAGGTCTCCTTAGCGGGAGGATCAATCCTCCTTAGATTATCTGGTCGAAGGTTAACGGAGGTGTTCCATATTGTGTTAGGTTTTTAACTGAAATAACTATCTTGAATAGCATTTGGTGCAGTTCAAAGACCTGGCCTTCTTAAGAGTTAAAACCCTCTAGTTTTTAGCTACATGTCTGCGAAGATGTACAGACCATTTCGTGCAGTTGATTTCAAGAACATCCAGGCATGCATGACGCCATAGAAGCGTCGGTCAAACCCTGCCACCCCATTAACCACGCAGCCTTCAAGGCCGAAAAGAACATCATCGTCGAGTTGTACATCTGGCGTTCTTAAGCACAATTTCCAGATATAACAGATGTCAATTGGCTTTCAATCGATGTTGTGTAGTCTGTGCAAGATTCAAATACGACTCCCGCGTTGTACCCCAAATACGAGGTGTTGGACACGGCTGCTAGTTATTACGAGAATAAGACTTGTAATCGAATAACTTAAGAATAGGGTCATAACTGAGAAAGTGAATGGAAGTAAACAACTTAAAGTCGTGGATAAGTATGCAAGAACAACACAAGAAAGGGCCAAGACAAGCGCACAACGACATTTGGCTCCATAAATACCTCCTGCACCGCCACCTCTCGGGAGATCGAAGTAATACAAGTGAGTGCTAAGGTTGGAATTTCGCACAACTAGTTTGGCAGCACCTCATGTCAAACAGACGCTCCATCACGCAATCAATGACATGTTTGAAATATATCCACCAAATTGATCAATCTGACTGTCTAGAGCAGTCCGTTCCACTTAAAAGTATACCAATAGTTATAAATGAGCCCATTTAATGAAATCTGGTGCCTGCTTTAATATATTCAAATGTGAAACGTTCCCATTGAGCCAAACGTTCCCATAAAGACGACCAGTGACTTCAAGCGGAGACAAAGGGCCGCTTGGTGGATTGAGTGGGAAAGGGCTGAAGAAGTTTCAGGAACCCTTGCGTTCTTCAGGGGTTTTAGATGGCTGCCGGAGGCCCTATATTCTCATTTGCCGGAGTCATCTCGGTTGTTCAAGGGCCTTCAAATGTAGTCGTAGCTTTCTTCCATTTGAAAAATAACTTGGAGGACTAGGGGGGGGGGGGCGCAACCCTTTTGCCGGGGGCCAAGGCCTTTACTAGGCCTTTTTAATTGCCTATTTACTAGACCTTTCCACAGCTTTCGTGAAAGATCGAATGCATATTCTGTCAAAGCATTTAACTAGTACCTCGTTATCAAATTTCTGTGGACCAAATTTCAAAACTTGACTTCTATGCCAAATGATGCTCTTAGACGAAGCTTTCAACGTGGCTCCGTAATAAAGTCCTGTGATTCCTACAGTTGAATACATGGATATTGGTATCATTGGTGCCCTTGAAAATTGCAGTGATCAATTGTGCGCCATATCACAACACTTGTGTCACCTGGGGGTTAACCCTCGCGGGGTAGGGTTTTATCTCGCATTCCAAAGTGACATTTCTGGTTTCACGGAAAATGACGAGTGCTCCGTCGTAAATTCGGCTGTTGTCTTCCAAGATAGCCGTGATAGTCGCAGTCCTCCGCGATTTGCTCAGTGTTGCCAGCGAATGTTGTCTTTTTCAGCTAACAATGACAGGGCCACGCCTAAAACCCCTCTCGAAACGCGTTTGCAACAAGAGGTCGACACATAGAGCCCCGGAAATGGCACACTGCCCGCTGAGCGACTATGAAGAGTCAGTACCAGTGCAAAAGGCTGCTGAGCAATTGGGAGTGCCCCGACAGGTTCCCGTAGATGGACATCGGCAGCAGCGTGAGGTCCTCCTGAGCACAAAGGAAGACATCGGCAGCAGCGTGAGGTCCTCCTGAGCACAAAGAAAGACATCGGCAGCAGCGTGAGGTCCTCCTGAGCACAAAGGAAGACATCGGCAGCAGCGTGAGGTCCTCCTGAGCACAAAGGAAGACATCGGCAGCAGCGTGAGGTCCTCCTGAGCACAAAGGAAGACATCGGCAGCGGCGTGAGGTCCTCCTGAGCACAAAGGAAGACATCGGCAGCAGCGAGAGGTCCTCCTGAGCACAAAGGAAGACATCGGCAGCGGAGTGAAGTCCTCCTGAGCACAAAGGAAGGCGTTAGGACCAATGTAGAGAGCCTCGGAGTGGCCGAACGTGCTCCAACCGATCGGCATATAGAACCTTATCAGCGGCATGGATCCTCAAAGAAAAAAAGGAAAGGCATGATGGGTATGGGTATGGGTATGGGTATGGGAAAGGCATGGGTAGCTTCTGAACGAACGACGGTGGCGCGACGAGTCAACACAGATAGCCCCAGCCAACATCTTAGGGTAAAAGCACGCTTAAAGAACCAGAGAGCAGCTTGGTGGTACCCTGAGCGATCTGAAGTGTCCCGACAGGTAAACATATAGGGCAAAGGAGCGAGACCGTCCAGGCAAGTACTACTCGAGACCGCTTTGGCTGGCCCGGGGAGGTCGAAAAGTCCAGGCAGTTAAACACATAAGGCCTCCGTCGAGGGCGTGGAACTGGCCACAAATAAGAGCAAACCATTTGAGCTCTACACCACCGTAAAGGGCCCCTGGGCAAATCGTGTCTTGATAGGCCGAGTTCTAGGTCTCCTGGAGACAACACAGGGCCCTCTGATTAAATCAGAGGAGCCCAAGACCAATGTAAAGGCCCCTGAGTGATCGAGACTGTCCGCAGGTTAACATGTGGTCGTAACAGCGTAGAGACTTACAAGCAAATGAAAATAACTGTGGAGGGCCCTTGAGCGACCACGAGTGCCCGGCATTGTAACATATAGGGCCTCTGGCAACAGGGTTAGGCCCTCCCCCTAGTCCTTCTAGTTATTCTTCGAATGGAAGAAAGCTAAGACTTCTTTTGAAGGCCTTTGAACGATCGAGAGGACTCCAGCAAATGAGAATATAGGGCATCCGGCAACAATCTAAGACCCCTGAAGAACGCAAGGGTTCCTGGAACTTCTTCATCCCTTTCCCACCCAATCCATCAACGGGCCCTTTGTCTCCGCTTGAAGTCGCTGTGGTCGTCTGGCGCCCCAAAGGCATCCAGTTTTTCACTTTGCCTTAAAAGCCTGTATTTGTTTGGCTGGTTATGGAACTGGCTTGTGGGTTCCTCCGGAATTCAAAGGGAGACAACTAACTTTGGCAGCAAAACACCCTATGACTCCACCAATGGCTCGTCCCTTGGCCATTTACACAAATTGATGTCACTGCCAAGTACCATGAGAATGATGATCCCTGCTTATACCGAGATCATTCAAAACAACGCTTGCGTTTCCTCTCACCTAGTTAACATGTCATCGCCCGTTGCCATCATGCCATGTAATGAATGTTATAACCAACATGCCCAGGGTCGTTCTGATATAAAAACGACATAATCATTATGATTCTGAATGTGTCCTTTGATAAGACCAGAAGGCAGCATCCTGACAAGGAAACTAGCAACTATCATATTCAACATTATATAACGCCTCTTTGTCTTCTTAAATGTATCTTTTTCTCACTTAGTCTCTTTTGTTGCCTCTGTCCTTTTGTCCATTTCAAATCCATTGTGATTTTGCAGTCGGGAGCGTGCAAGTAATCTGCAAAATAGAGCTGGTTTGTGTTGTCGACATATTTTGGTCACCCATAACATACCCGCATTAGACATGCTAAAGAAAGGGGCATAGTCTCACAAACTACCTGAGGAAGGGGCTGAACAGTGAAATATTACCCAGCCTACCCCCAAATATGCCCAAACAGCTTTCTCCACAGGTATGGCCCACGTTTTTCCCAGAGGTAGGGGAGGGGAGGGGCGGCTGGATCCCAAGTTGACTTAGGCCCCTGAGGGGCCGAAGCCCCTCAACTGAATAGGGAACTACACCCCTGGCCAGAAGCGTTTTGCCGCTGGCAATATTAGACAGTGGTCTAATTTGGGACCACATCTCAAGCTTTGAAAGTGGGATAAACGCGAGCAAAAACCATGGAATGTTGTCAGGCTTAAAGATATCCTGGAAAGTTCGCTCCGAAAGCATGCTCGTTTCATCATGTCTGTATTCGTCATTTCACATACGCCTTACTTTGCGATTGGTGCCGTTGAACCAAATTCGCACATGTAAAATGAGAAATGGGCGCATGGTGACGAAACAAAACGACTTTGTTGCAAAAATTGTCACACATTTTGATATGTCATAGAAAAACGATGGATGACGTTCCCGTTTATCCTACTTTTGTACATTTCAGATTTAATACCATATTAGGCCCCGTCTAAAAATTACATGGACAAAAAGTATTATGGCTTTCTTCCCTATTTCAGTTTTAGACATAAACGCCATGTTGTACCAAATTGTCGCCATGAGCTAGGAAAATAGCTGCAGTTTTTTTTAAATCTCCTGAGACGCTTCTGCGTCATCATCATGCACATTGCAGATGATGAGCATACAGAATGCCTCCAGGGTAAAGTTTGTCGATTGTTTCGATAGGCGTCGCAGCAAAGAATGGGTTTGCCCACATTTATTCTATTTTACGTGCTATCCCAGTCTACGTTTGTCAGTCTACTTCTGTGCTTTCTTTATCCCATTTTAGTTGCCTTCTCAGAACTACGATAAGAAATCTCTGAAGGTCATGTTTGTGGCAAAGGAAACGAGGTTTGATCAAAGACAGATCATGAACGACCGGATTGGGTCTTAAAGCACATGTTTCCAAGCTACTTTCGATGTTTGCAAAATCGCGAGGGACGTGGGGACGCATTCCCACAACGTTCAGAATGACGAGACAGTTGTCTACAACCGCAGATAAACTACAAAATATTGAACGCATGTGAATGGTGTCCGTACAAGTCAGTTTGTGATTGGTGTCCGAGGGTGGCAAAGGCTAATTACCGAGGAGCGCACTGGTTGAAGTTGAACCAGCGCGTCACTTTAGGTCATGTGATACTTCGTTTCCCAAAGGCAAATTGCGCTTCGAAAAGACCTTCTGTACGAAGTGTTGTAGGGGAAATCAAAGCAAAAATATAGCGTTTCGTTGAATTCGTGGGATAGAAACCGCATGCTTGGATATATTTCCTCTAAATAGAGGTTGTCAAGCTTGCTTAGCATATAATACACAGGCATTTTGAAAAATTACTGTACTGAAAACATGAACGTTGGAAAAGCAAGGCAAACTACATTCATCACTTTCATAGTGATGCGCAGGAAGTCCAATGAGATTTCTCCTGCAGGAGCGGCTGGCCCGACTAGAAATTCGGAACTTTTCAGAAGACTGGCGAGAAAACTGGTATGGCCAATGAAGTCGGACGCGTCTCATCTAACAATAAGCGAAATGTGCGAAAAAGTGGCACGCTCCTTTTGAGGTTTCCAGCGCGTAGTGCGTAGGGCGGAGGGCTCAATTATCAGTCAGATGGTCTCTTGCGCCGATTGATAACTCCTTGGGACAGTGCGGGTCCCTATTTCGGTCATGGGCAACAAGCACCGAACAGTTGGCTTCGTTTCGATCTGGGCCCTGGGGGCCCGTTTTCAGAGCAAGAACAAGGCCGGGCTTACGATTTGCATTGGCCGGAACCCTGAAACAGTGAGGCTCCCATGCCGGTCGGGAGTCCACGATGATTGACAGGGGCCCTGTGTTGGCAAGTACCGAGCCAGCCGGGTCTGTGTTCGAGAGATCTCGAAGGGGTCCAAAGAGGGGTCTGAGGTGTTCCTCGGGACCGAAGAGCAAGGTCCTGATTGGAAAGCTGAACGGCCCAAAGGGTCGTTCACATAGGTCACATAACGGATTCTCGTCTGTGGGTACGTGACTGAGATTACAGTCGGAGGGCCTTTTACGCCGAGAGAGGACCCTTGGGACAATGCAGGCCCCTGTGACGGCCAGAGACCACCAGCACCAAGCAGTCAGCCCGCTGTCGATCTGAGTCTCTGCGCTCCATTTCCCAGGCAGGGACGAGGCTAGGGGGTGCGAATTGCATTGGTCGCGGTTCCTGCATCAATTACGGGCCAGGTATCACAGTGCCTAACAAGGGGTCCTGTGTCAACAAGAGGCCTCGAGTCGCCAGGGGAGCATTTGCTGAACGGGGACGGGGACGGGACCCCGAAAAGCTGAGGTGCTCTTGCGTTGGTTGGGGCTCTCTGATATTGAAAGGAGATATAAGAGCTTACAATGAGTTCGCAATGAAGCAATGAAAGGACCCTTTATCAGGCAGGGCCTCCAGTGCCAGACGGAAGATTTACCCTATTTCGGCTAAAGGACCGTAAAACCAAACTTGAGTTTCTATGTTTATTATTAAACCACATGCGGCGACAAGGGATATTGTTGCGTCTACGTGAGGTTCTGCATCGATCAGGGGCCAACTACCCGGATTAGAGGGCCTGCTGCGTCAGGGAAGGGACCAATGTATGGTGCATCCCTCTAGGCATCTTTGGGTCGCTCAGGGAACCCCGACCCGTGTCGCCAAAATGGCAGCCGATAAGCACCCCGCGCTAGGGCGGAATGTCCCTTCAGCTCTTGGCCGGGAACGACAATGGTCCCCGGTGTTCTACACATGAGGCTCCTTGTCAGGAAAAGGTAAGGGGTCCTACTAGTATTCAAAAGAGTGTGTCGAAATGGGGTCAGAACTTAAGATAAGGTCACACCATGCTGCCTGAGAACGTCCATTCTTTTGCATAATTGCCTTGTGAGAGTTGTAGTCTTCGTAAGGTCGAAAAGCGTTGGCTGCTGGATATAATATCATGCGGCATAAGGCCATGCGCGCGAGACCGCCTGACATGAAAAAGCTTTCGAAATTCCTTCAATATTATTTCGTAGTGTTCAAGGAATAGGCCTGTAGCAAGTGTCATAAAGCAGAGAATGGCGTAGAATTGTGGCGTAGGAAGTAACATCCTAAGCTTGTACTTCGAATCCGGGTGCATAGCGTAAATAGTGACTACTGACTTCAATGCCCGCAAAATTCTACTGTTTACGGGACATCCGAAGTAAGGCGTTACTCTGCACTTCACCATGTATTCATCGGGTTTCATAAGCGCAGCTGTTTTGACCATGGAGTAGATATTCACCGCGAAACTGAAGAAAAACAAAAAGGTGTTCTGGCTCGTCGTAAAATCATCAATGGTGATCATAGAGGAGCCGACACATAACCATGCAAGAGCGGAGGAACAGCTTATTCAGACCGATAATCAGTCTGCAGTGAGAAATTGCTAAGCTGTGAAGCGATGTCAGCATAGCAAGGGCAGACAAGCACTCATATGTGAGAAAAGCAGTTCAACCGCAGTTCGTACAATAGCTTTGTGGGCATCAGAATCATGACAACTGTAGCGTATAAAGCTGACAGGTTGTTATGAAACCAGCCTCTTTGCCACTTGTCGCCGATTTCTCGGATCGTGCTTTTTCTTTTTTATTTTCTATAGCACGAGCATATATGACAGTGTCCTAGAATTGCCGACTTTGGGTGTAAAGCAACACCCTATGAGGAGGAATTTTTCGCTCCTCTTTTCCATATTTTATGTGAATTTTTCACTCCTGCCTGGCAATGTCTAATCGCACATGCCAAACCCCTATTTCCCTTTCTGACGTTTTCAGATGTCATCCAAAACTGAGCTCATTTGAAACCACCTAGCATAAACAAGGCTCCAAAGAGCCTGGACACCTATGGCTATGTCCTGCCTCACCCACATCTGAATCATGTCGAATGTATCCACAGAGCATGGGTGCCAGGTACCTCAAGACCAAGAAACCGAACGATTACAGCCGCTTGCACACATTAAGTTTGGTTTGTTTACAAAATGAATCACAATCGGCAGCTGTGTGCCAAATGAAAGGTTTCCACGCATCCCCAATTTTGTTTGGTCCCACCACCACACCACGAAAGCAGAGCCCGTTACAAACACCAACAAGTCCTGGTAGAGAATTTTACTCCACGTATTTCCATTTTCCCGAGGAAACTTGACTACCAAATTGCATCACTCCCGAAAGGCAGGAGTACAAAATTCAAGAAATGTCTTATAAATTAAGTTTACGAGAGGAATATCACCATTGGAGCACTCATGTTAACATATTTTAAATCAAATCAGCTAAGTACAAAATTTTGCTAAAAAAGTGTTAGTCTTTATATTTATTTAACTACTTTTGTTTCTTGGCATCATACGAGTGTGATACCACTTTATTCTTCCTTCCTTTCCAATTGCCTTTAAAGGTACCATCTGTTGCGTAAAATGTTTTTATGCGTTAAATTTGCGTTATTGACCGTTATTGCGTTATTATATATTGCGTTAAAATGACCAATTTCTCTGCAAGATGCGCCAACTGCACACTTGCACTATTTCATACATAAATTGGATTGATTTGCCAGCCGCCCTAACGTGTTTGATATGCACTCAAGAGTGGACAATTCACAGAGAATGAAGGAGACAATTTCAAGCAAGGAACTTATTTACAGACACTTTATTTTTGTACACAGGCAGACACACTTATTTAAAACAGTTCATCGCCATTTTTGCCCTATTAAACTCACGGTTAACCGTTTTCTTGGTTCATGGCGATGCTAAATAATGAAAAATCTTAGCCTTTCGAGTGGCTAACTCACCAGGCTACCTGTCAAGGCTATCCTAATGCTGCCATGTGGAGCATTGGTACAGACCTGACGCAGCTAACACAAAAGTGGTTGATGGCGAAATTCTGGCCTCTGGAGATGTTTATCATGCACACCTCTTACTTGTTTCGCATTTTAATCTCGTAGGTTGGTGGGCATGTTCAATATTTATATTTGGGGTGCGGGTAGGATGACTCTGTCTGCCAGCAGACCATGCAAAAGGTGCTGACTTTTTGTTTTGGGGGAGCAGGAAGAAGCCAGTAAGTCTCCTGTGAACCAAGTAATTGCTTACCTTCCTGCTTTCAACACATGATTGGTTACCAAAGCTAGCCATTTTCTGTTTTAATGCATGGAGTTTTGTCGTAAGACAAATTGTGATGCCACAAGGCATGCAACGGGCATATTTTGTTCCATATTCTTGATGATCTGCCCCAAACTTCTTGAAGTGGTCCCTCAAGCTGCTTCATCAACTGGCTGCTTTAACCAGATGTTTTCCATAGTTGTCATGGTTTGCTGACTGACAAATGACTGCACTGTATATAAGCACTACATTTTTTAACACAGGGGTACTCTAAGCTGCATAGCAATCATGATATGGGTTAATTATTAGTACGTCACAAATAGTCAGACCATCCCGATAAAATCCCGAATTAAAATGTAAAATCACAAACTTTGTAATTAAATTTGACTAAACAAGCTTAAATAGATGCCTTTGCTGGAGCTGGAAAGGCAAACAGCAGTACCGGCATAGTCATCTAAAAGTTGTGTTGATTTTAGAGAAAAGAGATTGTTTTGTGGAGCATACCCATTATTGCCATTGACATAGATTAACCATGGCAATCAAAATAAGTCGTTCAAAGTAATTTTAAGTGTTTTTATTTGTGTGTTGTCAACTTTGCCTGATGTCAATAAGCATACACAAATGGACTGAATAAAGATGCAAGTTGAAACCAGCCAAAAATTAGCTTTTTCATATTTTTATCACAAGTGCTGCTGTCAACATAGATGAGCTGAGGTGATGTTCAACATATGGGCTACTTTAAGAAAGATTAAAATGGTTAAGTGCATGGCAAACGGCAATAGGAATTGTGCAAGTATCAGTAACTCATTAATGCTGCTGTGATGCAAGCAGGTTAGACAGAATGAGATGAAGTAAGGCCTCTTTAGGTTAGGCATAGTTAGGCTACTTTGATGGAAATAAGCATTGGTATTTTGTAAGAATCGGTGACAAAATGTTTGTTTTCCCTGACCTCCTCTTGACATAAGCCAGAGGTATGTCTATTGTGTTTGACTTGGTGATGGGCTGATGTGTAGGAGTTCAAGTTGTTTTTGTTTGAGCGTTTTATGCTTGGTGAGTTTTATGTTGTTATTTTGCCATTTAATTCCTTTGCTTTTTTGTGTTGAAAGTGCTGTGAAAGGGAAGTTCAAAGTGGAGCATCAAATTTTTGGCGTTAATAATTTGTTCATGCTCATTACACTGTCATGAAATTACTATGCTTTATTGCATTCTGTTTAACTTTAATGGCCTAAAATGTTAAAAAATGGAACAGTTTTGTCAGGTTTATGATATTACGTCTATGCCAACTTGAAATAGATGTCCTTGCTAAATCATCAGTTGTGAGCTCATAAGCTCCATCTTTTGTGAATTGATTTTTTTACTCCCGCACGGTCTTTGTGCGATGACATTTGTCATTCCCACCCTAGTTCAAAAGCGATGCTAGCGATGCTCACTGAATTTGTTTTCACATTTGAACCTGGGTGAACGCTTGTAACGTTATGCTTAGTACATATTCATCAGGATCTATTGCAGAATATTGTTGTTGCAAAATGGTATTGATGATCTCTATCTAGGTAAGCACACTGGCACCTGGTGTTTTATTTCAGCATACGTTTGTTTTTAGTTGCTTTAATTTCTGCACCCACAAGATTTTCCCGGCCGCCTGTCGCCGTTCGTGCTCATGCCCTGCGTCACAATGGCGTGCCTTTTCTCCACCTCAATCTAATTAGAGCTGATTTAAGTATGGCATTTTCATCTGCATCTGGGACTGATAAGTGGCTACGTTTGGTCCAGGTGTTCATTCCCATCATTGACGCCTACGCCCAGTTTCGCCCGACGCGCCTGCACAACCCCACCTGTGGTCACTGATAGAACCCGTGACTTGCTGCAGCGCCCGCGCCGGCCCTAGCGCAGCGCGGTCACGACTTCGGCTCCTCGAGGGAGCAGTCCGCTCGGTGTTGCTGCGTAACAGCCACGATTACATTGGATCATTGGTGGATCGTGCATGGTGGTGCCAAATCGATGCGGGAGTAAGGAAGCCTGCCGGAGCAATACAGCGCGTCACACTTGAGCTGCTAAACGCCTGTTTTGCTAGCGCAGACTCGCGTGCAGCCGGTGAGGTGGTCAAGCAGGGCGCGCCGGCTCACATCCCATGCCGTCTCACAGGTGTCGGCGCCTGCGTTATGACGCTGTCACTCCTCGCCCAGACCAAGCTGCAAGTCACTGTTGTCAATATGATGAACTCGGCTTGCGTAAGGACGATATCTGCCTGCGTCTTGTCGTCCTCAGCTTCGGCGCCATCGGCGTGATATTTCACCACCTGACCAACTCGGGCTTATCCTTTTCCAAAAAGCCCTGCCTCCTGAAAGCATTCCATAGTTTTCCCCATCTTTCATTCCGGTGGCCATGCCGAGCCACCCAATTACCGTCCTTTATATATTTTCCTTTTGATTGTTTAAATGGCAGAGCGTGCGCCCACTGGCAGCTCTATGATCATCTTTCTTACAATCGTCCCCCCTCCCCTTCCAGCGTGGTTTCCGTCCTCCCACCTCGTTGGAAACCGCGCCGACGCCCATACCCGACTGACACCTGGTGTTGCAGGGGGGGGGGGGGGGGAATGAATGAGTCACTCCTTCGTATCGGGCAGTTTCTACCAATGCTCGACACTCAATGTAGAGGACATTGCATTAGAAACATTAGATTATTGCACCAAGAGACGTAACGCAAAATGTGGCGTTGTCTTGCACCAGCTGTGCCAAATGTTCCCAATGAGACGATCCGCACATGAACACTTAACGAAAAAATATTACCAATCGGTACCGATGTACTTGATCGTGTAATCTCGGAGCTCTGAAGATTTCCGTAGTAAAGTACAGTGTTCCAGGGTTTCACTGTGGTTTTGCGGCCAGATTGCGTTGTAAGCGTTCAAGAGTTATTCATTTTGAAATAACGAGCCGGTGATATGAGGAGAATGTCGACATTTTGCGGAGAAATCATGCAATCCTGAGGCCGGGTCCTCTCTGCTGCCGAAGGGCTCGGATGTCGAGGCAACTCAGGTTACAGATAAACGGGGTTTCGGAAAAACGTGATGTTTCAGGATATATGACATACGAGACGGCACCTTTGTACAACTTTCTGTTGAACTCAGGGCATCTTGAATTCAGTTTTCGTGTTGTAAACCAACTGGAAACACTGTCCACAAAAGCGGGTCAAAAAGTATGTGATGAAATAAATGCTGTCCGTCGCTGCGAATGGCAAGACTCTGTCCGATTGGGTGCAGTTTTGCTGATGTGCACTGTCAAAAAATGCCCTGTTGGCAAAAAAACAAACAGTTTAAATGTGGGCGGGGCAGCCCAGGTCGTGGTGGTGGACGAGGCAGTCCTTTCGAGGAGGATATATCACAGCAGAAAGACCATCAAACAAGAACAGATATCGCCTCTAGGTATGTGTAACGTTGCAGTTGGATGCGGGCAACAATTTTTGTTTGCACATGCGCGTGTAATGCGTGTGCAATACATTCTACGAAAGCCTGAAACAGCATTTGGGGAAAGCATGTACAAACAAGAGGTTGTTATCGCGCGAAGATCAGCAAAACGACATACAATGGCTTGGGTTTCTTCCCTATGGCGTTTACCGCAGCATGTCTTTTCGAAGCGCTCTTTGGCTTTAAGAAATAGAGTAGCACATGGTCTAAAGTGACACACTGTTTCAAGTTTGTATTAATGCGCTTCGAGGAAAATGGCCTTTGCCCTCCGCTGTGCCAATCACAAACGTTTTTTTGTACTGTTATCCATACAGTAGATGTACTACTCTTAAGCCCACAGGCCCGCAATGTGTGGGTTAAAGCATCTTAAATTGGAAGTCTTTGTCCGCAACAGCTAACGACGGCCCTTAGATGACGATGGCCGTTGGTGAATTTCGCCATCGTCATGACGGCGGCGGTCGCAACAGCTGCAGTTGCCATGGAATAGGGTTTTACTCTGGGGCTACCAAGAAAAACGGAAGTGAAATGCCGTGATCAAACGTTGACAGCAAACTTTGGACTACGAACAATTACAATTGATCATCTCCATTGATCTTCCCATCTTGACAGTGCCCCAATGGCCCTGCCCAGTTATGTTGGCAGATAAAACTGGCCCTGATGCTTCACCACAGCACGTTTTTAAAACATATTCCAAAGTTGGAGTACTTACTTTAAGTAGCAGAGTGCTGCGAGGAGTTGTCTTAAACAATACAAGGTCGTCTTTTGCTGCGAGGCACAAATGTTGCCATGAAAGACTCAATAAGTGGCGACTGACCTCAGCACATAGTCAGCTATTGGTCCGTTATTATCCCTACAGTCCAAATATCACAAAGTGAGAACACTGTCGCAGGGCAGCGAAGATCAAATTAAGCGAAGCGCCCAACATTGAGGGCAGAACAAGATCATGAACACTCAGAAAATGCACACAAACATGCTGCAAACAGATAATAAGGAGTGAGATTTCCGGCAAAATGATGCATCACCACCTATGTCTCAATGAACACAATATACTTTTATAGGTAAGAAGATACCCTTACAGTATAAGGCACCGTCTACCTCACTGAGCTACCTACCCACGTGACAAATTTATTGCATACACCAGTTCTTTTATAATAACAAATCACACGAATAATTTCATGTCAAAAGGTATGCAGCTCCTTACATTTCGTAAATCATTTGCCGCCGATGTGTCTGGCACATCTAGCGCAGGCTTAAAGGGAGTGCACCACATTTATAAGGGGTTTTGAACTGAACTAGCCTTCTTGAAGACCATCAAGTAATCAATATATCGAGCCATCCACCAAGCCCTCAAGGCCAATAGTCATCAAAAAGATGGTGCTCACAATCCTGCCCTTTTCAAGGCCTAGGTCCCTCTGGTTTTTGAGCTACACGCCCGCGAAAATGGGGAAAGCTATATCGTGAAGAATATTTCAAAGTCATCTTGGCATTAATGACGTAATAACATCATTCAAATCCTATCATTTCATAAGCCATGCGGCGATCAGGGCCAAGAAAAATACGATTGTCGAGTCGTTCATATCTGGCGTTCATGAGCGCGATTTCCAGATATAACAGACGAAAGCTGTCACTCAACCAATGTTATGCGAGAGACGATGACGCATCCAAACTATAACGCGCTGAGGAGAATTGCAGAGAATAAACGGAGAATTGCACGGTCTAGAGAAGTATTTTCCAGTAAAAAATTATCAATAGTTATAAGTGAGCTTACTTCATCCTATCTGATGTTTGATTCAGTATCTGCAAATGTATCACTTCCGTTATCACTTTACTAGTACCACTTCCGTTATCACTAGTATCACTTCCGTTATCTGCAGCCAACAGCAGACTTGCCACGCTCGCCGCTCACTCGCACCACTAGCTGCGGCACGACCACAGAGCGCGAGGAGGTGTAAGATTGAAGTGCAACGAATTGCCGCGCAAGGTTGACACGTTTATCATTATGCCCATTAAATGCTACGCACCCGGCTTACCAGTCACACCCATCTGACGCTAACAGTTTGTTCGTGATAGGTACGAAGACAGCCTGATGTCCCTGACACTCCATTGCCAATAAGTTCTGCGTGTGCGTCTTCAGCACCTTTCACTGACGCCTTTTTAATTATCTGTGCAAACGTTTCGATGCTGCGGCTACTCCTCAACGTTATGTCCGGTGGCCAGTGACCCGCCGTGCAACGCAGTTTCGGCACCAGTGACATCACGCTAACAAAGGCCTGGACTTCGCGTCCTTAGAGTGAAGCGAGGATAAAGCAAGAATCACGGGACAGTTTTACTTCTTGCACGCCCCTTGGCTTAGCCGTTATGGCCAGCATTTAACGACATATTACGTCACGATTACATGATCATTTAGCAACCTGCATTGAGTGTACTGAGTTTTTGAAGATTTAACAATTCTTTTCATGCATCAACTCCATTATTGATATTCGTATCGTTATCAGACCAGCTGACCGCGTGCCTACCGAATTAGCCGAGTTGCTTATATATGACCTCACAATCAGGTGCAGGCCCAAACGGCACGGAAATTCACCGGAAAGTGGCAATGGAACTCGTACCTCTCGACCATCATTTGAATGCACAAAACACCTGACTGCTTGCGACAGGACAAAAAAACAATTATTTTTTTGCTGGCACCTGCCTGGAACGATAAAACTCGCACCTATGCTTTGAGCCTTTTGTCCAAGGCCTTTTGTAACTGTTCGAGAATATCAGATCGTCTACTTAATTATATCGTCTTCTCATATCTTTTTTTCATCCCAGGCGAGTACTTAAAACGAATGTTTCATATTAAATATACTGAAGCAAGCACCAGATATGATGAAACCATCTCACTTATAACTACCAGAATCATTTTTTTCAGTGGAAAAAACTCTCTGGACAGCACAACCCTCTTCAGTAAATATGCTCCTCAATGCGTTATGGTTTCAATACGTTATCGTACCCTGCATAACATTCATTGAGAGCCAATCGACGGCCGTTTTATCTGGAAATCGCGCTCACGAATCCCAGATATGAACGCCTCGACAATTATGATCTTTGGCATTGATCTTCGCATGGCTTAGGGCATTGCAGGATTTAGATGGCAATGTTATGGCATTTTGAATGGTAAGGTGGCCTTGAAATATATTCCCCGATAAACCTTTGCGCCATTTTCGCGGACGTGTAGGTCAGAAACCAAAGTGGCTTATGCCTTAAGAAGCACGGAAATTTTTAGCAGCGCCGAAAGGTGTTCAAGATGGATATTTCAGCTAAAAGCCTCATGAAGACGTGGAATACTTCCTTTAAAAAACGCTGTTGTTAAGGCCGTTCAAGTTTGGTTCACCACATTTTCAGACGGCTTATAAAGTAGCAGCTTCCGTTTTGTAAAACTTATTCGTAATATTATGGGCGTAGGAACATCTAGGAGAGTGGGGTGGTAAATGTTCCTGCTGAAGACAGCTCTTTTCATGCACCGCCATCCGTTTCATGTAGCCAACAAGTGGAGATGCATGGCCTCCTGGACCTCATGATATTCCTGTGTCTATGCCCAAAGATACAATTTGGCGTCCCGGCAAGGACACAATCACTGTGTCGCTGCCCAACTAGTGCCCCGACCCGAAGGGCGGTATAGGTGGCGCTGCGCGCGTACAGACCATTCGTGACGGGTAGCTCGCTTCTGTCCGCAGTCTTCAATACAATGACTCACGGTTGGGTTCAAAGTGCGTTGACATTACTGATGTTTTCGGTGATGCCCGGCCTTCCCACAGTATGTTTATCGTCGTCGTCGTTGCTGTTGTTTTGATCACCATCGCATTCGCGTCCACCGCGCTAGTGTTCTGACTAGGCGGACGATGTATGCTTCACTGAGACGCATTTAGCTGGCGTCTTTATCGGTTCCTGGGCCGGGTGTTCAAAACCTGCACCTTGGACGAGATGAAATGACCCAAGACCCACAGCACAGACAACTCTAACAGCGTTGGCCACGCCCGATCTAGTGTTAACGATGGATCCCTCGGACACCATGAGGTTTTGAACATTTCAAAAATCCGTCAGCGTGGACTGAGTGCTCGTTCCCGGTTTCGATTTCGAGCTGTCTCAAGCATCCTTCGTCAGGTTGGATGCGTGTTTATCTGTCTGCGAGTACTTGGTGGCAACCTTCAAATGCTACGCAAGCCACTGTGATTTAATCCAGCTTGTTCCGTTTAAACTACGCCCAGCCTGCCGACACCTGTGATCAGCGACTGCCTTCTGTCCGTCATTACAGTTAACCTCCTTATCACAGACAAACACGATCGTGCCACTTTTGGTTGTCATCGTGACTCGATCTCACGGCGCCCACCCACCGGGCAGCCTGGCCTCGGAGATAGTGACGTGAACGGCCGCCGAACGATCGCCGCAGCTCACGCTCTCCCTTCCCGGCCACAAGGCCGACCTCATCGGCGCGCCCAAAAACGGCGCGCGCCCTTCCGATGGCAGGAGTCTTTAAAATGATGGGTTTTTTATCTACGACTGGCTGGGTGAAAACAAATCCTCAGAGCCACAGAGCCACAAGCTGAGCCATGCAGAGCACGTATTTTATCCATCTGGTTCATGTGTGGGCTTGCTACGTGGCGCATACAGGTAGGCACTCGCCCGAGGTTGTACATGCTAAGTAGCGAAGCAAAACTGACTTGAGCAGGGGGTGCGGAGGGGGAGGGAGGTCGCATAAGAGCATTTATCTCACTCAAATTGAATGGCAGCATGGTAGCGTATCAGGCAGGACCGCTCCCGCTTTAAACACAGATGTGATGGCCTTCTTTCACATTGATGCTCTTGATTTCTTCTGCCAGATTTACCGAGGGAATGATACAAACATGAAAAGTAACTTATAGCACTTACCTGTTTTTTATTTGAACATTTGATGCCTCTGACTGCGTGGCGTCTGCCTCAGGACGGGGGGACGGGGGGGGGGGGGGATATGGAAGGGACGCAACAACAAGACGTCGTCCAATTTAATGCTGAGCGTGCTGTGGTACCCGACGAAATCATTCCAAAAACCTCGACGTCCTCAATTTTGTGCTCCAACGGATTTTCCGTCTAGGTGCTAGAGGTACCATAAAACTTAATGCTTATCGCTTTTTGTGCATCTTCCTGTAGGCGGCATCTATGAATTCCCCCCTCCCCAAACCGGTCACCGATACCTCTTGCTGATGCGCACCATTGACACTGACCGCACGTGGACTCCTCCTCTGAGGTCGGCTTGGACGCTGACCGTGCGCGGAACGCCCCCCCCCCCCCCATGCTGGCTTTCGGCGTGGAGCCCCGCCTACCATCGGATTTCTTGCCAACATGCGACTGGCTTGGAGGCAGTGCTAAGTCGTCTGCAGCTGGTCTTCGTGGTATGCTTTGACGGGGAAGGTTGTATCAGTCTGGCTGCTATTTCCAGTTTGTTCATGCGAGTAGCTGGCTGTGGCAGTACGCATCGCGCCTTTTCCCCTTGTGTGGGTGAATATATTCATACCGGCATACAATGGTGGAAATACAGCTTCAAACCAACATGGCAAGTTAAATGCGACCAGGCTGCACACAAAAAAAAACAACAGAAAAACAAACAAACAAACAAACAGAGCTTTCTCCAAAAGAGCTTCTCACAGTCACATACATCGCCATACAGCCAACCACGTCCACACCATTTCGTGATTTACTATACACTGTTGGGTGTACACGCAATTGGGGTTCTTAAGTAACACACATGACATGGATATCAATCAGAAGCTCACCGAAATTTACACAAATACGTTCGATATGACGAATAGGGCTCACACACACACACACACACACACACACACACACACACACACACACACACACACACACACACACACACACACACACTCTCTCTCTTTCTCTCTTTCTCTCTTTCTCTCTCTTCCCCTCTCTCTCTTTCTCTATTTTTTTCTCTCTCTCTCTCTCTCTCTCTCTCTCTCTCTCTCTCTTTCCCTCTCTCTCTAGCATTGCGCTTCCGAGCAGCAGAGCAGCCAGTGACTGTTCGTGCAAATCTACCAGCGGGTAGTGTTAGATTTTATTCCAAGGTCTATCACATATTAGCATGTTTTTATGATTAGCTCCCTGGGGCTATCAGCCACTCATATGTATGTCTCGAATGCTCAGTCGGTTAAAGCGCATGCCATCCGATTCACCCACTCGTGGCGCCGTGGGTTCGTGTTCCTTTAGGTGCCCGCTATTTTCCATGACTGGGATGACCGAGGTTGGTTAGCCAGTGGCCGCGTTAAAAGTCAGGTGACGTCAGAGAACAGGACAAACGGATCCGAGCATTGCGGGTTGTTAAGCTTTCGCCGCAAAATGCAGCTGCTGACCAGGTATTTCAGGACCGGAGGGCGGGGTCAAGGCTCACGCAACAAGCAGTGCCTCGCGTGGGTGCTGAGTCCCGACATCTATCCAATCAAATGGTTCAGGCTAAATCTGGAAAAGTGTAATCCTGTTCACAATGCGAGGCAGTAATACGCATGGCTTATGTTAATTGAGTTTTGCGGTTTGGTTCAGGGTAGGAAAAAAACATAATTCTATTCAACCTGTGGTGGCAATGGACGTAAAAGAGCCGGTAACAATGATTCAAGATCGGGAATATGCTGGTTGGTCGGGCTTATCATTAGTAACAATTGTCTGGAGCGCTTTGGTTTCAGCACATTTTCCTATGCATTATGACAGTTGAAAATTGTGTAAGTTAAAGTTACCAAGGTTCATTTATGGAAGTCACTCCGCATTCCTGGTTTGCTGACTCTTCTGATTTCATATAACCAGCTTTTGCTCACAGTTCTGATTGTAATTTTGTCGGTATTGCTGATAAATCGCCAAACCGGCGAACGTTGCAGCGCATGAAACTAGGAAACTTCTCATCTAAATATTGACAAATAGCTAAAAGTTAACCATTGCTGTTTGAAGTTAGCACAAGTTTCTGAAACTGGAAAGCATTTGTAGGCGGAAAAACATCGTTGCGAGCATAAGTTGAAAACCTAACGTTTCTGGTCTTTTCGCATGTGCCTGAAAATTTGGTGAACCGCAGGGTATTTGCGCACACATATGATATTGTGAGGTCAGTTGCGTCAATTGTCGCACGAAAATTCATAGAAGCTTAAAATTTTCGCGTTGAAAGTCATTTGCGCTGGAAGCTTCACCCCCAGTCAAAGAATTCGGTTCGAGTTTTGGTCGCGGACGTTTCAAACGTAGGATTACTATTGCGTCGCAGATTTATCCGTGGCAATCGCGTCGTGCAGGAGTTACGTTGCGTCGACGTTTTGCCTGTATCAGTCATGTCATGCATGTTTTATTCGACGCAGCTTTGTCCGTGCAAGGCTTGACGTGGAAATGCCCTGGGCAGAGGCTAAAATAACCAAAAAAATATCGAAGCCTTGTTCAGCACAATGACTGAGATGAGTAGCTCATGGCCTGAACCTCAATGGCTTAGATCCCGTCCGAGCCACAGTTACGTCGGTAATCGGCAGTAATGGCAGTCATGCTGTCATTGTGAAAATTGGTCCACAGAAGGAGCTGCGGTACCCCGAGCGGTGCTGAGCGTTGCTACATGATGGGCCGTATGGCCAGGTCCGAGGCGACCAGCCAGTCTCCTGCATTCACGAGGTGACCAACGTTTATTTATGTTGTATTTTTGTCGCAGGTAATGAAATATTACCTTATATAATGAAGGCGAAACGCACCCGCTTGGCCTCTTACGACTCTCAAACTGCCAGTGCTAGACCTTTAACATCTTACATGTTCTCAATCAGTGTGGCAAGATAAGTGTTTACGTGACAGCAGTCCAGATCGGACCCCCGCGCGTGGTGCGGCGCGAGCGAACCTCACCCATAGGGTTAGTTTGGCGACGGTCAGCTCCGCGCAATTTAAAATTAATCAGAGAATGGAGAAGATCGGCTGCCTTGATCGATTACATGTCTGCCAGTTGCAAGGAGAGGCGCAGAGTGCCAAAAAACGGGAAGTAGAGCTTACAAAACACAAACTGGATGAGTTAGGCTACACGAATGCTTATGTGTGACGTCGCATAGACTGCAGCGTGACAAGTGGCAAGTGACGAACAGGGAATAGGCAATAAGAACCTCACCACCAACGCTTGCGTACCTAAGCGGCAACGAAACATCGGGACGGTTTGCTAGCCAACTTCTACAAGATGGTTGCGCCCAGATCTAGAGCCATGACATCCAAGTCGAACTTCTCCTCCGTCGAAAAGGTAAAATTTGTAAACGGTCTTGGCCGACGACTGTCCGACTTGGACACATGGTAACAAAACACAATCTTGCTCAGCGAGCGAATCATCCCGGCACCCAACAACTCCACTGTTGCTGACATGAACTCGAAGATTCTGCAGATATAGCGTGGAGGAGCAAGGACTTGCAAGTCGTCTGTGAATACTGGCACTAACCCCGGGAAGGCTGTGGACTTCCAATTGGAGCTTCTCAACAGCCTGGAACCAAAGTGACTGCCATCACAAAACTCGTGTTCAACAATGTGCGCCCGTCATGCACGTACGAACCCAATCTCGAGAATTCCGCTCATCACATCCGAAATTCCCTTCGAGTTGAAGCATATTTAATTAACTGCCAAGCAAACCCAGGCAGTCACTATGGGCAAGAGCAAAGGCCAGTCCCTGAACGTAACAGGCATCAAGCTGACTGGGCCAGTGTTGTCCCGGGGCCAGCTCTACATCGGTGGCTACAGAGTGATCAGGCGACCTGTGTATACTGATACGGGGGGGGGGGGGGGGGGGCAGGCCAAGAATGTGTTGAAAAAAGACAGAGAAAGAAAGCACGGCGACCGCAATATGTATCGGCGCAAGAATTCAGCAGCAGCCGGACTGTAACGCACACCGGTACCCGGCCTGCACTTGCCCATCGCCATATTGCGCCATGCATGGCCTCGGTTCCTCAGCGCTTGACCTGTCCGCTGCGTGGTGACGCCGTGCCGATTAGCAAATCTCAATGCTGTGCCTCAGAAGTCACGTGACACCACTGACTAATCAGCTGATTAAACAACGATGAAGTAGGGGGGGGGGGGAGGGCAGGCTTGGCTTGATAAGGCTTGGTACGACCGGGCAGGCTGTTTCGTGTCAGAGATCCTTAGGGATTTATATGAGACTGGTGTGTAACTTCTGCAGGTTGTATGCTTTTGTTTCCCAATGACTTTTTGAAACTGAGCGTCTAACGGTGGAGTAATTTTTAGATTGTATTAGCCACATTACCGCAGCAAATGATTTGCGGCCGCCAGTTTGGTTAGAGCGTGTCTCAACATGAAATACAGATGCAAATGCGACTCCCCACGATACTAGTCAGATCAATTTTTGATCGTAAAGCCAATACCACCATCTCAAGTCTTTCATTGTTAACTATTGAATCCTATTCAGAGTGTCACCCCTCCCTCTGGCCGTAATCAGAGCTGAGCATTCTTGGCTGACCGTTATCAGCCGGATCTGTGTAACGGTTTGGCGTCCGCACCGGTCCTAAGTACGCAGTACAGCGCACCGTTACACTCCTGCCATGCTCCCCGCGAACTTAATGCCTTGTTCTTACCGATAACGATTTTCGCGAATGGGTCTTACTCGCTGTAATCGCTTTTCATTTTTGGTAAACGTCTGTTAAGCGTACATATTCCAAAATATTGTTCGACACGTTGATATCTAGTGTTTAAACACAACAGGTAAGCGTAAGTTAGATTTCCTTTCAGTCTCGTGCATGGTTTTTGTTTCAAATTAGTCTTATTTAATCCAAAGAATGACAAAGCGACTCTAATTTACTATATGGATAGACTTTAGCTATCACTTTATTCCAAAAGCCTCCTTCATCATCAGGCATTGCTCGAGCAAGGATGTTTAAACACTACTCAAAAGAAACTCACGCTCGCCCGAGAACACGAAGTTCAGCGCCGTGATTTCGCAGAGGCTTTCCGCGCAGTGCATAGGTTTTATGCCGACTGGGCTGTCAGCAGCGCGTTCAGGCTCCCACACTATGATGCTTAACGTGAAACCTTCGATTGAGAAGGCCCACTGTAGTGCCACATAGTGTACAAAATGTCTTGCTTGCGAAAGAAAAACGTCACATTTATCATTTAGCGACTTGCGTTTGACTACTTCCAGTTGTAGTTGTTATCTATCATCCATTTCGCTGCAACCATTCATTCACGTGTGTATTCATTCACGTCGAATTTAATAAGAGCAGGTGCCCGTGGTGATATTCAATGGACGCGAATCTGAGTACACCCGTTTCCACAGCCTTTGGTAAAAAGGGTGCACCACCCGCGCATGCCCTCTCGCGTGCAATGGCGAAAATGCCGAGAACGGCGCGCACACGGTGTACTACTTGCACTTTTCCGATGCGGAGTAGATTGAAGTACTCAAAATCACAAAGCTTAATATGTCTGGAGGAGAATTCATTCAGTTTTTCCGTTCTCGGCTGCAGGATTTGCCATTTGGCCCGCCAGATAAACACAGCAAAAGTTATCGATGCTTCCCTGAATGTGGCTAAACACGCGCGCGCGCAGCTTCCAGCAGCTTTCAGACAGTTAAAGGGAACGTCCAACATTACAAGATACTACTAAGTATGTATCAGATATGATCACATAAGCACACTTATAACTAATGGTGAAAAATTGTTGTAGCCAACTTAGCTTTTCTATTCGGTAAATATGCTCATAACTACATCGTGACTTGATTGCGTCACAGAACGATGACATAAGAGCGCTCACTTGAAGTAATTCAATCTCCCGAGGGATGGAAGTACGGTTGAAACGGCTCGCTGAGCCAAATATCGTTATGGGCCTGTGTTTTGGCCCTTTCTCGTGGTGTTCTTGCATATTTATCATTGAGTTTGAGATTTTTACCTGTGCTCACATAGTTGGTTATAGCGCTTTCCACAAGTTTTTCGGTTGCAAATCTTATTTCCATTGTCACTGTGAATAATATATAACCTCCTGCGTTAGGAAGCACAAAACGTAAGTCGTGTCAGATATCCGACTCTCTTATCCTATAGGGTGGCGAATCGCGAAGCATATTGTATTGCATGTTGCGCATTGCTACTACGTTTTTATATTGTTGATAGCCCATGCTGATGGTTCAACTGCCATATCGAGTAAGTTTCTTTTTCGGCGCCATTTACCTTCGAATGCAACAACAGAGATGAGGTGAGCCAACTGACAACAACGCTGCAAAGAACCGTTTCGCACCAACGCGCAGCGAAGCTAACTTGCAAGTTCTGCGGGCTTCGGCTGTATGTCATTCAAGAACAGCACCACATTTGTGTAGTTGTATTTTTGACAATTTTTTTCCAAACTACATCTATGCTGTTTCACATCGCCAATGAGAATAAAGTTGACCATATTAGCACTCAGGAGCAACAGCGCTGCCGGGATTCGAACTAGGGCCCCACGTGGCTGTCCAGCGCGCTATTCCTGGGCCATTATGCCCCCCGTATGAAGGGAAGTTTATCGATATGATTTGTTACGTTTTGACCATGATAATATACATCATCGCATATCGAGCCTTCCTTACTGACAGGCCTGCATCTGTTGTAGGGCGGCCGTGGTTGATGCATCCTGAATGACAATGTTAGCGACTCTTTTCACTGTGTCCGGGTAAATTAGCGACGACAGACGTGCGCATTTACAAGGTTTTTGTGGAAGCCCGCGCTAAAAGTAGATAATGAGTTGTGGCTTCTACGTGGAAGCTGTGGAAAGACGAGATCAAATGAAAGGACCATAGCAGTCTCATTGGCGCTGAGAAGAGACACCAACGTGGGGAAACCGGGCCTAAGCAGCGGCGTGAGCGCGGCTCAGGTCGTGTTTTGGTTTTGCGTGCCCGCTCATCGCATGCTGCCATCAGTGGGGATCAAGAGGTGTGAGCCAATGCAAGTGCAATCGCTCTGCACAATTCTGCATAGTTGTGCGTAATTTTGGAAACATCTGCTCATAGAAAGTATATCCTTTCATGCGCCTGTTTCAGGATATCCTTTGTTCGTCTTTTAAAGCCGTCCTGCAAGTGTCTAGCTGTCTTGGGTTTAAACGTGCCCGAGGCCAGAGTGTTTTATGCCGCTACCCAGGTTATGTGACTACAGTTCTGTGTGTAATTGTGTAGCGTCTTGTTGGCCGTCGTCAAATACATGCCACTTGCAATTAGACTTTTTGTCATTAGAGCGGTACGAAGTGGCCCTGACACGGACATGCACTCACAGCGGTACATCGTCATGTCAATGATAGTTTCGTAAAAAAAAAACACAAACGCCTTTCCATGTCAATTGAAACCAATTGGCATGACTACAAAACGATGCACGCAGTCTCGGTGCAAGGCATCGCATAGGTTCAGTTGTACTCAGAACCCTCATGGAATCGGCCATATTCTCTACTGGGCTATGATGTATGTACTTCTTAGTTTTTACACAGAGGTATGATGTTTATTGATGTGTGATGCAGCAAAAAGACGCTGAGCTCAAAGCTGGGTATTATGCTGAGCGGAACAATGCAGGTGAAGACCGACCGCTTATTTTTGTCTGATCCCGATACTGCATCGTCTTATCAACCGCCGGTAGCGTGGTGGTTAACGCGTCTGTGTAGGCCATTGCGCGTTTGGGAAACCAAAGGTACGGGGTTCGATTCCCCGCGGTGCCAGCTTTTCCTGTCAGGGTGAGAGGCAGGCAACGCCATATAGCCTCAGCAGCAAGGTTCATCGTAAAGCCCCAGTGACACACTCTGAGTTTCTTAAAAATGTTCTGTTTTTTTTCTCTGCTTTAGGAATACCGATCGAAGCATTACCTAATAAGGTAACACCGATTTCCTAAACTTCTTACAGTCGTGGGCAGCTTAGTTCGATTTAGTGCACTGTCATCCAGATCCGGTCAGTCGATTGCTATCACGGAAATTCTCGGAAACCACCGATTTCCTAAACATTTTGAAGTCATGGGCAGCTTAGTTCGATTTAGTGCACTGTCATCCAGATCCGGTCAGTAGATTGTATCACGGAAATTAAACAGATAATCCACCATTAAGCCGTCGGTGCATGCAGGTGGCTACAACACTTACAGCACCTTATTACATATTCTCGCATTTCTTTAAAGAATGCTACCTTGCACATTACGGCCACAAATTACCATGCTCTTTGGTAATGCAAACACGCGCCTCGTTTCCAAGAGACTCCCGATACGACGCGACCAGCCATCCGGCTTTTGTTGGATTTCCCATCAGTAACTGACATTTGTGTGCTCTGGCGAATGATGAATTACACATTGTCAATGACCGTGCAGCCTATGACGAATGTCAACCACAGGAGAAGGTATGGATCGGTTGCCTGCCCGGGTCACTTGGTTGCTCTGTGCAGATCAAATGATTCCCCTGCGTGAGTTAGTCAGATCTTACGCGCAGGTTACCCGGTCATTCTGTGCAGGTTAGTCGGTTCCTCTGCGCATATCGGTCGGTTCCTCCGTGCACGTTACCCAGCTCCTCTGTGCACGTTAGTCGGCTTCCCCTGTGCACGTTAGTCGGTTCTTCTGTGCAGTCTGGTCGGTCCCTTTGCGCGGGTTACTCGCTCGCTACTTTGTGCAAGTCAGTCGTTCCGTTCACCCCCGACTACGCCTGTTGGCTCCGTCCCACGCTGCGCCGCTCTGCTTCCAGCCGAGCACTCCCAAATTGGGCAGCGACCCACTGCTGCCGTTGACTCACCCCTGCCTGCGTGTGTTGTGCTTTCAAAACGGCCCGTTTATGCTGCCAGAATAGCTCTTGTTTGGATTGTGGTGGTAATTTTGACTTGAGAATGCGCCGAGCGGAAGGCTGGACTGTTTTTCAGCAGCAGGGGTCCTGTTGGAATGCGGGGTTTACACGACGAGGCCAACGACGACACGCGTTGGGTAACATCAGAGCCGGAGTGTTGAGGAAGACGACCAGTGTTTGGGCGTACGGGTGGCGTCCATTTGCGCCCAGAGCCCGTCTGACGTCAAATCTGAACGTTCACAAGAGCAGGGTGCGAGGAGCGCAAGGCTGAACGGAATTAGGTTCTGACGTGGTATGGGCGACCTTTGTTTGGAACCGGTTGTAAAGACGTGAATCATGCAGCTATAATCGTCTGCTGACAGAGCGATGCAGCCCTCTAGGACCGTTAGCAGTCAACGATGGTTGGCAATTTAGCTGCCACATGAGCCCAATACCACTCTTGTTTTTTTACTAGCTTAAGCTCATGCTCTGGATCACGAAAGCGGGGTTCCATGTGAGCGTGGTAGTGAATGACGTAAACAAATTGTGTGAGTGGTTACGCGGCATGCACTTCGCGGCATGCACTTCTATGTCTCAATGTGTTAGTTGGGTAGTATCATTTTGCGTGGAACGCTCTGTGCACCAACTTGGAACGCTCATTGCAAGTCATGTGCTCAACTCAGCTTCACAAAACGTGCACTCAACTCGGAAGGTTTGTGAAGCTTCCATATTATGTAATGATGGCTATGACCGGCAGTGACTGATTACCAGTAAGATTAGCAGTACATTACTTTGCAAAGTTGCCAAGGGTTTGGTTCCATGTGGCTGACTTCTGTAACTCACATTTGTTGTAACTCTAAATTAGATAGGTGTAGATGGGTCCTGGAAACATGGGACAATGGAAATACGTTACATGGGTGCCAAATTTCAAATGTGACTTAAGATGCAACCTTGCTATCGTTCAGTATGAAAATCAAGAACTGCCGCTGCCGGCCGAACGCGGCTCGCACTTTTAGCACGACGTAAGCAAATGCGTTCCTCATGAAGTAAATGTTCGGACTATTGCCCTCGTCTGGTGTGCTAGACTGAACAAACCACCCGTCTGGTGTGCTAGACTGAACAAACCACCCGTCTGGTGTGCTAGACTGAACAAACCGCCCGTCTGGTGTGCTAGACTGGACAAACCACCAGGCCAGACGGGGACGGTTGGCGGAGCAATCATTCCATCGTTGATGAATATGAGTAAACGCTAAATATAGCTGTAAACAAATAGGATGCTTGCACCATGACGAGAGTTTGCACAGTGGCCGCGCACGCAGTCGTGGTGTTCGAACTCTGCTGCCAGTGCTTACAAGCTTTGTTTTCGGAAGACTGTTCGTTCACGCTACGATGCGTTCACGATATGAGCGGATAGTTCGAAATGAAAAATGTTTTGAAGTCACCCGATAGCTTTGAGGTTTCAGGAAAAAAATTGGGGCACTTCAAATATTTGGTCAATGGAAGCGAATTGGTAGAAGCAAGGGACACCGATCGACATAAATCGAAATTCCCTACAGCTCTACATGTAAGATGACAAAATAAAATTCGACTTGGCACACTCCACTTAAGGCAGATGAAAAAATCGCAGAAAAGCATAGGTGTTGGCAGTGTAGCAGTTGCGCATCATCACGAGGTGAAAGCGCATGCCTATATTTGCGACCAGATCCTTTCAATTTTTTCTCTTCCGCCTGCTGCTAGAGCATGCTGATCCGTTGTGCTTCAAGAAAAGTTACGCGGGTTTGGGCGATATCTTCAAACTTGAATGCAGAGGTCTTGATACGTGCATCTAAAGAATACCGACATTAAAATAACAGTTACCAGCACCTGGTCAGTGCGCGTGTACAGGGGCTCCTTCGTTACTCCAAGGAAGATAAGAGGTCCGTCAATTTTGCACGTTGAAGAGGCTCTCTTGAAGACGAGCCTCGTTAAGGACCCTCTGAGACCACAATGCACAAACTGGTCAAAACGGCGAAAGCACTGGTGCTGTGAGGTGGGCGAATCAAGATCAGAAAAATGCAACTGAGATCGCATATCATTGTTTACGGCTCATACCATAATCCATAATGATCTCCACATAAGCAAAATGTCTTCCAGATGAGTGCCCCCCAATCCTGAGCCCACCAGACCAGAATGAGCGCGTTGTGGAGAGTAAGGAACTTCTGGCGGCATTCAGAGCTGACCTTTCTGGCCAGGTCGGGTGACAGGACGTAAAACATGATTTCAGCACTGGCAACCCGAATCAAAGCGCGAGAGCGAGCATTGCAAACACAAGGAGTCACAATCAGAAACAAATTCCCACCCACGCTTATTCAGGCCAGGTGGTGGTGGCCAGTTTCAGGCATCAGGGGCCCACGCGAGTAGGGCCTGGGAGCACGTACCTCTCTCTTTTCCAATTTTGTATGCGCGATTATATGCTCCTGACCAAATGTCAACGTATAATTTTGGGATTCTGTGTGGCATGTCCGAGGCATCATTATGATCGAGTACATACTAAAACAAAATCAAGATGACATGGGATTACTGCGCCAGCCTGATGACGTGGCTGAAAGAGGGCATCAAAAAGAGAGGTGAAGAAAGCTCGCAAGTGGTGTCATATGTCACGACACCGCGCCTGTTTGTAAACCCCTGAGATATGCAGAGTTTTATTCGTAACTATATAGTTTAAGAGCTGCATTAACCGGCCTAAAGTCTGGACTTGACCACAAGTGACACCTGCCTTCTCCGGCTTCTAAAGTAGTATCTCCGGGCAGGAGGTACACTGATGATGAGTCTGAGCGCTGCTGCTGAGGAATAACGAGAAAGCTATCCAAGGGAGCTCTTCATTAGAGACATCAAGAGCGTCAATGAGAAATGCTGGAAGCAGATTTTGCTCCAGGAAGAGAACATTGAAAAAAATTCCTTCGCTCTGTAAGATTTCTGTATGCCTCGTTTTTGGAAGACTGTGACCAACCCCTGTACTATACACATCATGCGCTGCTGGGATTGAGAGTTGCTGTCACCCAGCCCTCTTAAAAATCAGTTACCGAAACATGCCCAACGCCGTTTGCCAGATGCCATGGTTTGAGCAAATGATAATGATATCAGATCTATATCATTTAAATCATGGTAACTCAGTCTCCATGTGAGGTCACGTTGATCTCCAGTGTTTTGTGGCAACATTCTAAACCGCTATTAGCGTTTTGAAAGCTGGATACTTCTAAAAATCAGTTTGACATGCTTTAAGAATAGTTTAGCTTGCTACCTCAGTTAGCGGCAGCTCGATGACGGGTTTTGAGAGGAACGTCAGACCGAATCAGTGGCTGCTCAAGGTAAGGTGCCGTCCACGGGTCTTGGTCTAAGTCCGGCCGACGTTTAACCGAAATAAGTTGTGATAGGGTCAACATGTTCAGAAGCAGAGGAGAAGTGTGTTTGTGTTTTCAATTGTTCGCGTACGCCAGACTAAAGAACTTCCGAAAACTACGTAACTACGAAGAATACGGCTAAAAGTACTGTTTTAAAGCACTGTTTTATGACTTCTGGAAACAATGTGATCCTGACAGAAGAGCCAGCCTCCAGGACTGAACCCCCGCGGATTTTATAAAGTTGATCATAATGAAAATGGTAAATGCAAATAGTAAAACGAAAAACTGGTTACCAGAATAGTAGAATTACATGAACAGAGGCGACACCAGGCAATTGCAATGCTCAGGCACATGCAAACACTTATTTCGAGATCAGCCGTGGTTTGTCTTTTTTCCCCGCTGGCATAATGTGCCTTGACAACGCCTGAGAAGCGCACATATTTCAGACAGCATAGCTATGAATGATGACGGCGGCAGGCAAAATAAAAGT
Source organism: Pollicipes pollicipes (assembly GCF_011947565.3). Taxonomy (NCBI): domain Eukaryota; kingdom Metazoa; phylum Arthropoda; class Thecostraca; order Pollicipedomorpha; family Pollicipedidae; genus Pollicipes; species Pollicipes pollicipes. The sequence goes on along the minus strand of NW_023597054.1, from coordinate 33,901,947 downwards.
CGCAAATGTTTTCATGCCGTTATTTTAGTTCCTCAAGTGATGGAAGACTATAAATAGCCTCATACCACATAATAATAGATGATGCAAAAACATGTGGTTTCCGCTCGCTGCGCGGAGAGGCCAGTAGTGCCCCGGCGGTGGCACTGCTGGTGGCACCGGCAGTGCCACTACCCGTGGCGCTACGGTGACTGGTGTCTCAATATGAAGACATCTCAGACACCATCCACAAGCTGTAAGGTACTCATGGATCACCCAGATGCATTGTCTGAGCATTGGTGTTCCCGCGCACTCGATACGTTTCTTGGAAATGATTGGGATGCAGTGCCCGCTTGTTTCGCTGCGCGAAAAGCAGGCTCCGTTGGCGTCAGCATAGCACCACCTTTAAAGGTGCAACATTGATTCGCATGCATTATGGTGAACACTGTGGCCAAACCACTTATAGTAAGCTTTCAGTGTCTGTGTCGATCTGCGTTGCTTGGTCGTTCCTTCCATGTAAAAAGGCCACCTTAATCATTGTTTCACGTTGAATTTTGCGGCATGTATTCGACGGCATGGTCTTTGCACAACTTGCCAGTCTCACGTTTAAGACGATATCTCGCTGCTAAGTGCAAAATCATACCCACCTCTCGTTTTCTTGCGTATGAGAACCAGAAATGGGACATTTCGTCAACAATGCCTCGCACAAATTCCCACCAGATATGTCATGGGAGATAATGAACACCTCGTTTCATTCTCCATTCAACAGTGTGGAAATAATTCATAATTGCGGGACCCAATAAGAGACCAAATGACGCTATGTTCAATCACGTCAAGTAATGGGATAAGTTCGGTCAAGTCGTCCACGCAAAGCGGCCTGCTCTGAATCAAAGTTCCGACAAAATACAATGTTGCGAGTGAGACAACATTCCCTTTCAACAGCTGCATACGTTTTGATGTCCAGCTAGCCACGCACTATCCAGCGCAATGCGTGAATCGGCTAACGTAACACGTGCCGCACTGAACTTTTAGCATTCCGAACAGGACGAATGAAAATATAATATACATGAGACGGGTGCAAGTAAAACAGATACAGATAAGCTACATCAAGTGTTCAAAATTCTCTTCAAATAAGCCAAGCAAATAACTAATAAAAGTTCATGTCGTTGAGTACTTGTAAATCAAACGATGAACTCGAATAAAACTGCACATCGTGACGTGAACTCGACAACTCTAGAGCGCGTTATACTATCAAGAACTTTTTGATTTAACCAACGACTGTACCATTCTGAAGTGCATTTTCAACTCTCAAAACCACGGCAAGATCCTGTTATGTTCGTGATCCCCTCTCATGGAAGAGTAATGGAAGTGTTCTGTCTCGCCATTTCGTTGTGAAGACGAACACTGAATAATGTTAATGGGATGCCCTTTCGCCAAACCGTTCGAGATCGTGTCGCAAAAGGTGACCCCTACCTGTAATGGTTGCGATGCTTTATGTGGGGTGTATTTAATAAAACTTGGGTCGGCATCCCTGGTGAAGCGCCTTGGCAAGAAGCACGTGTGAAGTAATAAAGATAACAAGGTGGGAGCTATACATACACCCATATGCCTCATTCTCATCCCTTGAAGTATCTACGAGTGCCCCCATTAAGCCCACCGTATCAACTTTTGAGGGAAGTTTGCTGGCATTCTCCCAGAGATGTTGCCTAACCTTACTGAGGCCAGCAGAGCAAGGGCGGGCCCCCAGAACCGACACCTCCTCGTAACCAAGGCGGCGGTCGCCCCTTGAACTGACATATCGCTGTGACCGCGGCTGATGGTCCACCAGTGACCTCGCAGAGTCGAAGCCTGGCCGTAGGCGTAGCTCGCGGTCCAGCGGCCGTGCTTCCAGGGCCGGCTGCTTCCTATGCTCGCTGAGGTGGCCCGGGGCCGCGCCTCCCGGGCCGACGCCTCCTCATGACGGAAGCGCAACGACGCCTGCCACGTGCGGGTGGGCACGCGCCGGCCGGGCCGCTGGCATGCGCCACCGCGCTGCTAAGCCGGATGGACGGCCTCCTCCGGCCGCGGCCCGCGCAGCGACGCCGCCGCCATTACGCCTGCATCTGGTAATGGGACGATTAGCTGGGCGGCCGCACGTGCAGCGCCGAGCCCGGCCGGCCCGCCGCTGACCCCCGCACCATCGATCGGCGCCGGGCGCCGCGCCGTCTGACGCGCCGCGCCGCCTTCGTTGAAGCGGCGTCGGTCAAGCCGCGACGCCGCCGCTCGCGGTCGACGCATCGATTCGGGACAGTCGCGCGGCCGCGCCGACGCCGTTCCGCGAAGGGTCTGCCCGGGCCGCCGGCTGCCACCTGCACCGCTGTGCGCGCCCTGTGGGTTGTGTGGCTGTCTGGGCCGATCCCCGGAAGCTGTTATGGTCCCTAGTCGACCTGGGTGTGGTCCTGGGTAGGGACAAGGTGATCAATTCCGACCAAATAGTACGTAGAAGTACGCGCGGGTTTGCGCGTGGTTATTTGGCATGCGTTTGTTTTTGCCTAAAAATTAGTCATTCGCGTTTCGGAGTTCTCACCTATACTGTCGTCCAGATCGCCTTTCCTATATCTTCAACTATTGACCGCAAAATTGGCACCGTTGAATTTGAAAGCTGTCGTCCCACAGCCATAGAATGACACTCACCGTGTCTAACGAAAATAAATCATCTCCGTACAGAAAAAAGCAAGCGTACCTTCTTCGACTTCCATCTAGAGAGAAAGTTCACACCTGAAGATATTGAGGCAATCATCAGATATGATAAGATAAGCCCACTTATAACCATGGCCGTGCTTTTATATGGAAAAGACAGCTCTAGACAACACAATTTCGTTGTTCAGTAAATATGCGCCTCAATACGTTATTGTTTAATTATGTCATAGCACCTTGTACAACATTGATTGAGAGCCAGTTGAATGTCTTTATGTCTGGAAATCGTGCTCACGAACGCCAGGCATTAACAACTCGACAACTGTATTTTTCGCGGCTTTGATTGCCGCATGGCCAATGAAATGACGGGATTTTAATGGCGTTATAATGGCGCTACAGATGCCTGATTAACCCTAAACAAGTCTGCACAAAATAGTCCGCTCATCTTCGCGGGCGTGTAGCTCAGAAACTAAAGGGGTGTAGGTCGTAAGAAGGGCAGGGCTGTAAACTGCAACGAATGATCTTTCAGGTAGTTGTTTCAGTTCAAAACCAGATACAAATGTGGAACTCTCCCTTTAAAAGCCTTACAGCTCAACTTACTTAACAGCTCATTTCGACTTCATGTGCCCGCAATAAGCTGCTGCTCCGCCATCTTACATTATTTTTCTTTGGAACACGATCCAAGTGATCAGAGGTGAATCATCTTTGCTAGTCGTGCTGTGAGTGCAACTGGGTTCCCAGTATATTTGAGAAAATGGACTTAAATGGGCACCGAGCTGAAGTGGGATGTATCGTAGCGGATTGAAAACCTCAAATGTGTCTCAACTTGAGGCATTTTAGGCAAACCTTGAAGATTGTGCATTGGTGAGAACTTGTAAGTTGATGGCGGCAATGACGATTCAGGCTAAACGATCCACCCTGGTTTTTTGCAACTAAGGTTTGACAGTTCAATAGGCGGCGCTGCAACCGTCAATGCAACTTAGAGTTGACATGATAATGGGGGGGGGGGGGCAATGAACCAAGAAGCGTTCAAATCGACCGGAATGCAGCACCCGCCATGATTATGGACATCTCCCAGCGAACAACATTGCAGTGGAGTGGTGATGTCACCGGTGGCCAACCACCGCGAGAGGATACCATTGCAGTGCTGCAGTTATCCATGACAGCCCTATATCCTCTCTTGGTGGCAGCAGGCAGCGCTGCAGGCGCCGTTATGGCTCGAGCCAGCGCCGCTGATGAAGAGGCTTGCTCGCTATTGCAGAAGCTCGCCGGCGATGAAGAGGTTCACGGGGTGCGGCCCCGAGCAATGCCTGTCCGGGAGGGCGGGGGGGGGGGGGGGGCAACAGGTACGGCCGCCTCTACAAGCGGACGCGCTTCATAACGTTCACAGTTCATAACGCTCAACGGTCAGCATAGCCAAAGCTCAAAATATTCAGCGACCATGCTGTCAAGAGCTCGCTATGTACGCGGTTCATGGTGTCCAAAATCCAAGGCGTTCCCAACGTCCGTTGTTCAGGATGTCAAAGCGTTCAATTTTCCACAAATCATTATGTTCCTTAGTTCAGAGTCTGAATATCCAAAACTTAAACATTCATATCGTTTGCACTTCACAAGGTAAAAGTTCATGAATGCCCGACGACAGTTATGTCCCAGGTTTGTAATGCACAAGGCTCAATATATCTAACATCGACAATATCCAGAATTTATCGCATCCACTTGTACTTGCACTCGGGTCCATAAGGGTAAATATTTTTGCCGTTACCGAAGTGTGAAGATGCTGAGCGCCTTATAGCCATTTTCTGCTTCACAACATACATTCTGATGTCATAGTCGGGAAAAGCCGTTCCGGGCGCTGGTGAGTCGTGAAAGCTCTGCTCTTCCAAGCCAGGAGGCGAGTGAGCCGGGCAGGACGTAGCGCATCGCAAGCAAGGCTGCTAGAGTAAAAGACCACTCAGTCGTGACATTATCATGAGACTAAAGTTTGGTATTCCGCAGTGTGGTTTTTGGTTGATGCTACGAAAAGGTTGGTAGATGCTAGTCACATGATTAAAAACATATATTTCACCAATGAACTGGATGGCAGGTCTGTTCTGCATCTTTTTTTATTAATGTTACGTGACCAGATGTTGTAATTTGGCATTTGAAACCTTCTAGGAAAAAATCAATGCCAGGATCTGATTTACAAAATAGATCCTACCAAACCACGTTTTCTAGTTCCAGCACCCGCGCTATATTTGTCGTGGTCAACGCGTCTGGATATTTATGTATAATGCGCTTTTGTGAATGGGACATTTACATATAAATAAATAAAGCCATGTGTAGTGTTTACATTAAATTCATTAATGGGCAATGATTGCCCATATATTTTCATACTGCAGTACCTATATGGATTGAAATGTGAAAATAAGGTAATGAGAGGGAGGCAGGTGCCAAGAATTTCACTGTTACTGTGCTATGATCTTCCCAGGTGTTGGTTAACTCGCATATCTATGATGTTGGATGGGTTAGCAAAAATGGTGCCAAGAGAATAATACCCTGACCGCCTTTATGATATATATAGATATATATATATATATATATATATATATATATATAATGCATATAATAAGAGCCGGTATTATACATATATATATATATATATATATATATATATATATATATATATATATATTATCCCTATCAGACTATTTCGTAGCTGAGATGTGGGCCACGATTTTTAGACTGAAGGAAATTACAAGAATTGCCAGAAATCGGCCCACGTTACAAGAAAATCTGCTATCTTAAACTGAATTGGCGCGCTGTATTTAAGCCTCCCTGGGTTCACCACTCACTACCGCCATAAGGGTAGGCCAACCCCGCATCCACCCTGACAACACTCCCTCTAGTCAGGCTACAGGATGTGCATTCCAACTTCTCAATGCGCGTCCCAGGGTGCCGCGAGCCCGTCTGGCCGCCGCATCTTATCCCCATCCTATGCTGTTGTTGTATGTTGTGCTCTTGTACACAGACCGTTTCGAAGTACTTCCGGCTAGAGTTCTAAGGGATAAATCACTGGTGAATGGGTTGCCCCATCTCTCTGGCGAGGGCAGGCTGAAAGCGCATTTCTGCAATAATTTTGTAGCTGTGGTACAAACCAACGCCATCGCCCAGCTGAAAATGCTTCATTCAATGGGCCAGGTCGAACTGATTTGATAAATTAAAATACATATGCTTAAATCAGCCCGCGACGAACAGCGTTTCCACGCCGCCGTAGCGTTGGTGCCAAATGACAGTCCTGTGACGACGTCACAGCACCGCTACCCAAAATGCAGTAATGCGGGGGCTTGGTCGCAAGAACTACCGAAGCCATGCGCTGAATGGGCTTTCCCTGCATATCGAAGCCACTCTCCGAAATGGCTCGCCGCACATATTGCAAATGCTGGACGTCATAGTCCCAGAAACAAGTTACGAGCCAGCTTTATGGGTTTCCATTTTTTGCGCGACGGCAATTCCGGCCAACGTCGTAACTTATTCCAGCCTTGTTGTCATCCAACCGCATTCTAAGGGGACACCCACATATTGTTTCGCAATTAGGGCGAATGGTAATGCATGATAGTGGAGCAGTGCAAATGTGCATGCATTTTAACAGAGCCTCCCTGCGTTGACCTTTTGAGTATAATCCACAATATCTGGATTGTCTGTGAAGGGGATGTTCTGCATTTGAAGATCAGGATCCGAAGCATTCGATGTGATATAATGAAGCTACTTATAACCATTTGTGTACTTTTAAGTGGAGCAGACCGCTCTTCACAACATAACTTATTTGTAAAGTAAATATGCTTCTCAATGCGTTATTGTTTGATCACGTCATCGCACCTTGTACAACATTGATTGAGAGGCAATTGAATGTCGTTATGTCTGGAAATCGTGCTCACGAACGCCAGGTATTAACGACTGGATAGTCATATTTTCCTCGGTCTGGAGCCGGCATCCATCCTAAAACTCGCATGCCTGAACGATGAAAGAAAACAGTGACACTCTGTGCAACTATCATGTGCGTGTATTGCATACATATTCTACGCGGACGGACTCCTTCGTTTCTTCAAGCGCTTATTTAACGCATTTAAAGCACGACAAAGAAAACGCTCTACAAGTTACGCTCTCATCATGATCATCGCGTAGAAGTACCAGACATACGGAAACATCAATGTCACAAAGCACGACATAATTTACTGATACGGAGCGCCCGCAAACGTCTTCCATTTTATAGTCCGGCCTCGGTTGCAAGCGTAATGGGCCGGCTCTCTGACATCCTATTTCGCCCGCCAATCCGACTTTTTCACATTTCTCAACACAATCCGGTTAGATCCATCTGGGCAACAATATGCCAATTTAGCCAAATTTCAAATTTCAAAATATGCCAAAAATGCCAAATTTCACCACTACGTACTCCGTCATCAAAGTTAAACAAAGCCGGGATTGTTTCCAGTCTTGATCACCCCATTGGAATAAATGCTCAAAATTGAACTCTCTACCCCTGTTAGATAAGTGCCAAAGTTCAGATTGTAGCTCCCGCACGAGACGTGTTCTTCGCAGATCATGAGAGAAACGCAATAGGGCTAGAGGTACGCAATTTCATCTCGCAGCCACATGGGTTATCAAAGTAGTTGCACTACTTTCAAAACCCACTATGTAACCAGATATTTCGACTTATCCTATCAGAATATCATCATAGATACTTGGCTTGCCATAGATACCAGCGTGTCTAGTATGTATCGGGTACATTATGTTAATTGATCGATACACACTTCGATATGTTTGCATTATTTAATACAACTTAGGTGTTTTTGCGATACGATAAAATTCATCCCTACTTATTGAAACACAGCGAATTCCTCTGGTCTTCAAAAATTGCATGTCGTGCGCGGGACGAATATGGTCATGAAGTACTTGAAAGTTTGGAAGATGGCAAGAAATCAATTAGAACGCTGGACTGACATCACAGTTAAAATGAACAGTATGTGTTAGTGGTAGCTTTAACCTGTAAAAATTGTGTATTTTGTGAGTGTTCAACTTGCATCGTTTCAGTGACGTGGTATTGGCGCACAAAATGTCACTCATTCGTACCGCACAGCTTTAGCTGAGGGAAAGCTCAGCTGTCAAACCGATCTTTTTACAAAATACTTTGTTGGCTTCACTGTAGGTGTGACAATAATAAATTATTCACCATGTTGTAGTGGCACGTCAACACACCATTCCATGTTCATTCTTGGAAGGCAGAAAAATCAGTGTGCCGAGAGACAGACTGTGGGCTGCCGTTCACGCTTCTGATCTCAGTATTCGACTCCCAAAATAAACGGGAAGAATGCCTGCAGTCCCGCAATCGGTCACAAGGGAAGAGGTGCCTCCGTATTCACGGGCAAAAACAGTGTTGTTCAGTTTGGTTTTCTGGTTTGTTTGGTTGTGTCTCAGAGATCGCGAGGTAATCATTGTTCCAGACCAAGACGGACATTGGAACGAGCAAAAGGCAAAAAGAATTAAATGCACCCTAGTGCTGCTGTTGACACGTTGGTCGTCCTTTAACACGCGCTCGGGTGGGGTGTCAAATTAATCTCCCCGAGGATTTTTCCGGAATGATCTCGAACAGCGCACGTATCCTCGCCAAATTTTGCACAACTGTAGACAATTGAATAGCGGATTGCATGGCATCCAAAAAATAGATGCACCTCGTAAGGTCGCTGACCTACGGCGGGTCAACGTAAGGCCGTGGATTCAGCGAAGTCAATTTCTAAGGCATCGTTCAATGTGATGGAACAGCGGAGGGTAGGACGCAGCCATGCATCTCTGATACTTTGTCAGGAAACACAACAATTGAATGACCAAATTCCATCGATCTAGGGTCAAGTATAAAGATAAGTCTAAGGTCAAAACCAGCCTGTTGTTACTCGAGGGTTTGCTTTATGGGATAGTTTTTGGTGCTCATTTCCAATTTATTGACAACAGGAACCGTATTAGACATTTTTCATGGACTTTTTAAAAGTCGGAATAGGTCACTGACCCGAAATGACCCAAGTCAACATTTTGTTTATAGGAACATACTGCCCAGCGTAATCTTTTTCCTTTATTCAAATGCAAAACTCAAGGCAGTCTTCTATAATTTTGGTCACCATGACGTTCAAAAGGTCAAACAAGATCAATGAGTTTAAATGAGAGTGTGACCTTTAGCATAGAACGGGTATTTAGATTCTGGGGACACTGTGGAAATCAGCTTTGGGTTTGACCTTGTTTGACCTTATTTGACCCGGGTTTCATGACCTAGCATCCTCAAAATTTGAGATCAGTGAGTTCACGTACAGACCAACACACCCTGTGAATTTGATATCTCCAGCCCTCTCAGTTTCTGAGACCTCAGCGGGTCAAATTGACCCCCACCCGACCAAGGGTATCCAATGGGCCACCCGGGCGCGTGTTGACATGCACTCGGGCGGGGATTAATTTTACCTCTCCGAACGTCTTTCCAGAATGATTTCCAACCGGCGCGGCGTAGCTGCGCCAAACTTTGGAGCTGTAGGCAATGGGATAGCGAATCTTATAGTATAGAAGTTGGACGTACCTTGCAAGGTCGCCGACCTATGTCAGGTCAAAGTCAGGTTGTGACTGCCAGCGAAGGCCATTTTTAAATAATCGTCCATTTTGATCGGACGACGGAGTTTTATACGAAGCCATATATTTATAACATGATTTGTTGGGAAATACACCAATTAAATTCATAATTACAACAAATTCCATTGACGTAGTGTCATGTGTGAAAGTGAGACCAAGGTCAAAACTAATCTTTCTTTTTACTCGAGAGCTTGCACTACGGGATAGTTTTTGGTGCTTATTTCGAATTTATTTGCAACAGAGCTCGCAAGCGATATGTTCTGTGGACTTTTTAAAGGCACAGAAAAGCCACTGACCTAAAATGACCTAGGCTTCATCATTTTGTTTTCAGAACCATACCGCCTAGCGTAATCCCTGACAATGATTTGAATGGCCAAGCAGGAGCAATCTCATTGACATTTGGTCACCTTGGTCTCATAAAGGTCAAACAAGGCCACCGACCTTAACTGAACACCATTCACTTGCTTAGAACAGGAATTTTGCTTCACGGTGGTTGCATAAAGGGTTCTGAGGCACTTGATAAACCAGAGATATGTTCCGGAACAAAAGAGTATGTGTATGTGAGAGATGAAAATGGTGATAGCTGAAAAAGCAAAAACGACTAATTCTAGGCAATCTGCATGGGATTTGCCGACTGAATAAGGCAGACGAAAGCAACTCACGGGTCGGATTTTCCAAGTTCGCTGGTCTCCGCCCGCAGCACTGCATCCTGATGGGTGTTAGCGGCACTCACGAGGTTTGCGTGTGCTGTTATGATCAGAGCGCGGAGCTAATGGCTGGATCTCTTGGCCTGCGAGATGTCACTTAAAGGATCAACTGAGTCACGCCACGTGTAATGCTCACAGCGAATCCTGTATGATACGTGAGTGTGAGAACTGTCGGCGTGTGGTAGTATGGTGCGCGATCGTTTTTGCTTGACACAATCAATGCGCAGAGTACATTTTTGATTCGGTCCATGGAATCAGATTTAGCCAGTGGGTGAGCATCGACGGCTTTACTTTAACTAATCTTGTTTCTGCCAGTGGATGAGTTGTGGGTCAAATTGTCAGGTGTTATAGTTGCAGTGACTAGACATCACTTTACGGCCCAGCACCAGGGTAGCGTTTTTCATGACCTTTTAAATGACTGCTCGAGAACAAAGCTTTCATCATTTTAGAATAACCAAAAAATAACACTTCAGTCGTTCAAGACGAAGTTCAGCAGGTGCAATGGGATGCATCGTAATGCACGCTACATCCTTTCGTGGTATATTGACCAGAACCTGGACAGATTGTGCATGAAAGTTATTGCACGCTGTCAGTTGCGACGGAGCATAACTTGATTGCGGTCCATACATTTCTATAGTCCCTTTTAGTGAAACGTACTTAAGATTCAAATAGAGAAAAATTGTATTACTTTCCAAATGCATCGCCTGGGCAGTACAAGGAGAGGTTTAACCATTTGAACGTTTGCGTTCACGAGGACTTTATTGTGAAGTGTGAGCGACATTATGTTGTCACATCCAATGGAAAGAACTCTTGCCCCGGGGTTGGGGACCTTGAAAAGAGTTCCTGTTGGTGCTGGCCTGTCGCACCTCCATTCCGATCATATTCTTTCTGCTGAAAAGGTGCTATACCACTGTCTCTGTTATGCCAGTTCTTGCAGGGCAAGCTATTATGCAGACAGTACGTTTTTTCATTAAAAAAGGAGAAGCCATTCGGGCAGAAGATGAGCTTTGCATCATATTGGCTATGGTCAAAACTGCTGAGGGGACACTCAGGGTGTACGGAGCGAGTGTTCACTGTAATTCCCGTGAGTCAGCGTCAGGCATTACGAGGGCAGCAGCGGTCGCTTGATTTATGATTTTTTGATGAGTTAGATGAGTGAGACTGAGTCACAGGTGCACCGAGTCGACTCCCACGTGCATGCGAATCATCGTGTTGTTAGCTAAGTGCTGTCTCACAGTGCGCTCATGTTCCGCCGCCTGCGCAAAGAGACGCGTGTGAGGTACTGCACCGGTAGCCGACGGCGCGGGTGAGATACTGCCCCGGTAGCCGACGGCGCGGGTGAGATACTGCACCGGTAGCCGACGGCGCGGGTGAGATACTGCACCGGTAGCCGATGGCGGATGACGCAAGTGAACCGTATTCCCCCATTGTGACATTGTTTCCAAGCATTTCCAATGCGATGACCACCTTTTTATTTTCTGATTACTGGGCTCAAACTACGTGATGGTTTCAACCACGACCCACGCTTAAGTTGTGAGGCTTTTCAATCATTTGGCATATAGGTTTGTACGGTTTTCTTTCGTCGCGAAAAAATGGCCGCCAAACGCAGCCCCTCAGCCACACAACGCGAAAATGCCAGAGGCTGCAATTCCAAAATCGCTCATCTGAGAGACCTGAAATTGGCACAGGTGTCTTCAGCGCCACTGACAACCTCCGTGACACATTGCTATTAAAATCCGAGAGATGAGGGATGAAATTGAGCATTTGGGCTGTCGAGTTGTCGTGGAATGTCCCAGGCGCTATCGCGATATCGGTTCAACATCTTATTTTTCCCAGTCTTGCTTCTTGGTAATATGTCTGCACCGCCAGGAAAACTGAAAGAACAGCGACGAGCATCAAATAAGTTGCTGCCTGGTGATATTCAAGCATTGTCAGCGTCATGTCTCAATATTTCTTAAGTGCTTTCAGAAAAACATTTAAGCATGATCAGGTACAGATAGTTCCCTCTTTTCGACCAGCTGTACCTAGTGGAAATTCATATAATTGCGGAAGTTGTTCAGTGCATTAGCGAGGAACATCATTCACATAGATAAGACAGTACATTGAGCCTTATTCCTCAGAGAAAAACCAGGAGAATGGAGATATAGTTGGGCTGATATTTCCGCAACACGCCTTTGTCGAAACAATAGCAGAAGTGAACTCAAAATTGCTTGCCGATGATCCTGCGCCATTTTTCAGTTTTATTTTGTTCGTTGAAAAAGCAAGCCACTGTTTTTACAGGATACCAACATTCAGGGGATTAAACAAAGGGCGATGGCCAGCCATTACCACGATACAGTGCCATGATACAGTGCCACGACACATGGCTCATCATGGCCGATTATGCGAACGTGATATGTGGCTTTATGTGTGATGTGTGTTAGCTCGTTGACATGTGTAAGTGATACCTGACGCGCGATGTGCCATGCCTGTTCAATTGAAATCGTTTGCATGCATAATTGACGCGCAATGCGTGATGCCTGTTTAACTTCAACTCGCTTGTATGTTCGAATGAAGTGTGAAGCGTGATGCCTATTTGCTTGAATTCGTTTGCATGTGCACTTTCTCCATCCGTTTGGAATTTGGTGGGTTGGGTTCAAGCTTGCTAGGGATGTGCAGGGAATATTTTGCAGCCACGTGTTCGCCACAAGGTTGTTTAAATAATCGCTGTTGATGATATTTAATTTGACACTTTTCGATGAATGAATTTATGGTATTATAGCAAACGACGACGTGACCGCACCATAAGATCGCCAAATTCCAGATCAACGACATAATAAATTCCAGATCAACAACAATCAATGACGCGCAGTGCAGCACGCAATGATGTGATTAGGCGCCCATTACAGGCAGCAGGAATCCTGGAAGCCAATGATATCGACCGGGGAGACGGAATTTGCTTAAAAAGGGCCGATGGGATGACCATAATCACGTTTGTCTGCGGTGAGAGGCTGGTATGAGATACCATATGCACCATATGTATGATAACGCCTAAAACTTTTCCCTTACGCAAAAGCCGCGGGCGCCGCAGCTAAAGAAGCCGAATTTAGAAAGAACGGAAAATCATCAAGCCTCACCCAGTGGTTTCATTTATAACCAGTCGCCTTTAAAACCGGAGCAGCCTGTGGCCCATCGACGAAAAATTTTACTGCAAGTTTTGTGGCTTGGCTGATTTCCTCCTTGGGCGATGGGCGAGAGAGTGTTTGGCTGTGGCAGCGTCTGGTTTTTGCCATAGTCCGAGGGAACACGGCCTCAGTGATATTAACTTTACCTACCTTCGAAAACGAAGACCCTGTGCACATCCATAAAAATGGCATGTCGCCACAGCCTGCAGAGTCACCGACGGGAGAGACTACGAACGTCAACTCCCCCAAGAGTGAGATTGGCGGTAGAGCACGGCCTACAACGTGGCCATTCGGCCTTGCGGGTCTTCCAAACACGACCTGGTGCTGGCTTAAACGCCTTAACTCGACGGGGTTAGGGTCCCGCCATACCCGCCATATCCATGCCCAACTGTAATTCCGCCAGCTTATCGCCTTTGTACTTGCTAATTTTAGTAGGGTTTTCGTGACCAAATTAGCTTTGCTTTATGAAAAAACGACACACCCGTGTGGTGTATGTTCGACAAGATTGGGCCGCGCGCGCCCTACCCGATGACTCCACTTGACCTTTATCGCGGCGGCAGCCAATGGTCACAGGCCATCTCAGCTGAGGGCGAATTGGGAGTGCTTCATGCGGTTCGAATCACAGGTGGGTTTATCTGAACACAGACGCTCTGACCAACTGAACCACTGGAAAGCACGAGGGTGCATACATACGTATCTACGTGCATGTATGCATGCATGCATGTACGTGTACGCGCACATGCCTGCGCATGTGCAGGCATGTGCGGCCTCTGCCACCTTCAGGGTGACAGTGTTGCCCCGAAAGCCTTTCTTAGCTTGGTTACGTCAATGACGCAAAAAACCAGATGCAGTGTCAATAAATGCAGAACCCAAATGTTAAAATAGACACAAGCACACACATGCAACTATACGCCAAATTGTAGCTGTGGCTGTTAAAAAGCGACCATTTCGAAAAGCGGCCATTTCCGACACCCATTGCTGTGGGAAAATGAAACGACATGGCTGACTCGCTCCGCAGATCGCAAGGCACCGCCAGGTACGAAGGCTGGGGGCAGAATACCGTTTCGGTCACACAGGTCAATGATTATAGCGAGGCGCTCGATGAGGACGGCAAACCTAACCGTCTGCAATGCCTGCTCATAACTCTTGTACTCTGGTCCCAGAATTTCGCGACAAGCACGCTTCTGAACGAGCTCAGCATTCTCGGTGCCTGAACTGAGCTCAGACTATTACAACGATATAGTGCACGACTAGTCGTGTGAAAAACGTGCGCAGCCGCAGCGATATGCACAAAGGATGCGGTATCCGAACTGTTTTCACATGTACAAGCGGAATGGCATTCATATTCACCTTCCTTACACATTCATTCCTCACATTCATTTTAACTTTTGCTTAGTTGTCTCTTTGCACAGTAATGACAATGCGGTTTTGTGCCTTTTTAGGAAAGCTTTGTAATGCCAGTAAAGTTTATTTTTGGGGAGAGAGAGTGAGAGATACTGGTAAGTCTCATGGTTGCTTTAGACTCAGTGGAGTTACGCTAATTTCAGTTCTTCCATTTTTTCCAGGGTTTGCAGACAAAATGAGTCATGCAAAAATGCAAAGTTAACTACCTACGTACTAATAAAATTAAGAAAATCTAGCTTTGTTGCCAGTGCTGCATGGACACTTGCAACTGCTGGGGATGCTAGGCTACTTACATACTACCCAAGGTTTAGATATCATTTTTCGTCGTCTCATTTCCAAAATGTTTTTAGCAACGTACACACAGGTTTGTCATGTGCAGGCTATGACAACATGGAATGGCAGTCAAGGACAACTTAATTTAAAGAATATGCACAGCAAATCTGAAAAGAATGAAGCACTTTGCTTGAAACTGCGCATTGGCGGCATGTGAAACTTGCGTTGATCATGATTTACTGCCAGTGGTAGCCGATATTGATTTTGTAAAAGGTCGTAAGCTGGGAATGATGCGTTCGTAAATGCTCATAAAACAACACTATATGCATGAGCATTATAATTTTACTGGTTCTTACACATCAAAGTATTAAGCAATCAATGCTCTTCATTATTTTCATGCCATCAACCCCTCACTGGTACATTTCTTGTTCTCACAATGATTCATCCCACAATGGCCCCATCGCAGCTGCAGCTCACACTACTGACACTGAAAAGTGCTTCACATTTGGCTTCTAATTGCCCAGCCAAAATAAATAAAACGACACACCTTAGGACTTACTCTCATCGCGGTAATGTTGTGCCGCACTCCTTCAAAAATTATGCGCCGATGTACTTCCAGCGTTCTTCGGGTCTTTAATGACGAGGCTCAAGGCCTTTATTGCCCACAGCTTACTAAAGTAACAACAGGTCAATGGTTATGCCAGCGTCAATAAATGGTAAGGTAACTTGGGTTAGCAGACTTTGGAAACGTGGTTCTTCGTATGGTTTCAGTTTGTCTCGAATGCGTCATTAGTTATCATACATACATGCCGTTTCCGTCCCGTTCGTTAATGCAATTATTTCTTAAAAGATCTGCGGTTACACCCATACAGCGTGTAAAGCCATTGATACCGTGGGTGGGAAAAATGGTATTGAATTATCATTGTTAGATGCCCTAAAGGACCTTTTCATTGCCGCCAACATCAACAGCCTGGTCAAAATACCTGCAAGCGGTGCCTTTTTTGGAAGAAATGAAAAGACTAGACACATCTCCCTGTAATCGGCATTATCAACTTGTTGAGAGCTGTAAGAAAATCTGTTTGAACGACGAAGTAAAAACTCAAAACCAGCCTTTTTCATAACCAGTTGCTTGTGAATTGGCGCACGATATTACATCAACGTACCTCCCAGTTTAATTTCCACTAAGGGCTGATTTTCCCACGTATTGGTCTTGCACTATGGTATCTGTCGTTGAAAGTGTCTGGCACCACATTAGCTCAGTTGTTGGGATCATTTGCAACCCGACTGATAACTGAATCGACTCATCGCCATGCGCGTTTCATTTCGCACCAGGCAGCGCATTGGTCCAACACTTCGTAAGGAGTTGAAGATACCGATTCCGCACATTTTATGCCAACTGCCCTAAGTTACTTAAGATTCTCACGTGTCACACACACACGCATTGTGCGGCACGAAGAAACCAGCTGGAGAAATGGTCTTTACTGGTGGAGCGCACCACTGATAATTGGCGCGGCCAATGTCTCACACATACCTTACGAACGATGGTTACCGATCAAAATTTGGCAGATCAAGCTTGCTGAAAAGCTACTCAGATCGCATGGGACCAGCCATGTTCGTCCACTTCACTCGCCCAGAAAACTGTCACGTTCGGTCCGCCACCTCTGTGTCTAAGCATCAGTTACTGCTTCACCCGAATGCTGCCAAACGCAAAGGCGTGTTCCATCCTATTCCAAAACAGAGGCATGGTGTGTAACAACGAGCCTGGAAACGTAAAACAGAGTGGGTCCATCATGTCATTGGTTGCTTTCAGAATGGACATAAAAACAAATGTCCACAGAGCAAAATTGTCGGTTATTGCGCTGTTTTTAGATATCAAGCCATCTGGTTACGCCATGTCCACTCCACACGAAATCCATACATTTTCCGTTTGGAACCAAATGCGTTACAATTAATACTTTTTGGCAAAGTCTGTCGTCAAAGATAATTGCTAGACAGATAGCCTCGTAATACCTCCCGCTCGCCGCGTCATGTGGTGATTGTCTAATGTTCGCGTCCAGGAGGGTCATCACGCTCTCCTTATTGGCAGTATCAATGCAATAACGTTTGGTTGATCTAATTATTCGACAACCAACGCTGCCCATAGGAAAAGCTATTGCGCTGTTACGAATCCGTTTTTTTGCGCATTGCACTTGGATGGCGAAACGCAGAGCACAACGTAGACCAACTGGGACAGATATGACATCCTGTTCGATGTTCCGGCATCACATGCAAGAGCCTGCTGAGGAAACCGACTGGTGCTTTCCGGCAATGGCCGGGATGACGAAGATAGGGCGAGTCGCGGGGCCCACTGCCAGATGAAGTTAACCTGATTCTAAATCGTGATGGATATGCCGCCTGGTGATGTACAGGTCTTTTTTGCCTGGCGACGCAGGCGGTAAGTTGTGGTACGCGCAGCGAGCGAACGGAGGAAGCGGTTCTATGCCGTGATATGCATCACTCACGTCGTAGTGGGTAAGCTCTACACACACACACACACACACACACACGCCGCCCCCGCCCGCACGCACATGTAACGTGTACACACACACACACACACACACACACATATATATATATATATATATATATATATATATATATATATATATATGTATGTATATATACGTTTGTGTGTGTGCACATATGTTTATATATGTAAATAGGTACATATTAATATATATATATATATATATATACACCTACATGCATGCACACATACATGTGCATATCACATGCTTTTTCCTCATCGCTGAAAAGCGCAACATTTTCGGCCTTTCGTAACTTCTGGCTAAGTTTTTGGACCTTTTGCACGTTACGTTTGACAACGTGTGCTGGTTAAATAGCAGTTCACCACGAGACATGTGTTGTCTGCATATTATTCGCGCTCAAACATTTCGGGTGCATCGTTTAACCATTCTCAGAAGCAATACATAGTTCTCCAGTTCATGTCGACAATTGACACCCTTGCAATTAGAATATAGCAACTCGAGCATACGGTCATCTATATACTTCTGGTGTACTTTTGGTACACTCATTATCATTATGGCTCGGTGAAAACAGGTAATACTACAACCGCACAGAATACATCATTGACATTGCACGATGCGACTTCCAACATTCCGCAGAACAAAGCGAACTACACTGCAAAAAAGAATGAACGATACAATATCTTCTCAAACTACCCAGGCTCATGGTTATCACTTGCAGATGCATGGCTTATTCGTAAGTTTAGAGAGCTTCCACATTTTTGCACAGAAAAGCTTTCTTACAATGTGGTAAGCATCGAACATATATATATATATATATATATATATATATATATATATATATATGTGTGTGTGTGTGTGTGTGTGTGTGTACATATACATCTACGTACATATATACATGTATATATACATATATACACACATCCACACACATATATATATATATATATATATATATATACGCTTCTATTGTATGGTGGTCAGTCCGTTGTCTCTGCCACTACCGTGCACGGCTACAGATGTTTTCCATTGCGCCTAGATGTCGGGTAAATGCCAAAGATCTTTTGTCAACGTGCCATAGCGTCCCCATACATCATATCCCCGCCAGAGGAAAAAGTGACCTTTTCAAAACTATCCAATTCAGTCCACCTACGGGAGGTCTGAAGCCAGGCGAAATGTGTTCGAGGTGATGAAAGGCCAAGGCTTTCGTACATCATCTAGTTTTTGCAGCCACGTGTCTGGTGATGTTGGTGGCACTATAACGTCGGCTGCCATGCTTTCAGGAGAGGTGGCCGCTAAGCCAGACCGTCAGTCTGGTGGTGGCAGAGAGCCGATAAGTCAGCACTTTCAATGTGACGGTGGCAGAGAGCCGTCCAAACACAACCACTAGCCTAGCGGTGACACTCATTGAACTCTCTGAAGTTGTTTGTTTTCTTTTAGGATGATACCAGGAGCGTATTTATTAACTACATAAACAAAAGCAAGGCGGAGGGGGGGGGGGACAGTTTTTCGTTGCACAACGCAAGGGTGAATTATCTTAATCCCAAGAATGTGGATTAGACTCTGCTGAGAAATAAACGTCCTTTATGCCTCTTAAAAAAGTGCAAAAAACTGTGTTTAAGGTGCTATCTAACCAGCTTGCGGGAATCATGAATAAAATTGCAGCCGAGTACCGAACGGGTGGCACAAGAAATAGGTATATCAGCGCGGCTTTGAGAACAATACGTTATACAAATAATTTGTGTGAAGAAGGAGACCTTGTAAGTTTATTAATGCAATTGTATTTGAAGAATACCTTTAACTTTGTTGACTGTTCGCTTGTGTAAAAAGCTGAGACTGTTTACTTTCGGTCATGGTTTTATCGTTTAGATTCAGCTTCCTCATGCTGGGGCAGAACTATCCATACGTAATAATGAACATACCTCAACCTGGTTTGCGTAATCGATAGGTCTCCAGCAGAGATGACCAGCTTCTGCATCTATTTTTGCCCTCGTCAAAATTTTAGGTTAAAAAAGTCGAGCAAGCAATGATATTTGAAAGATGTTACGGAAGGATGTGACATTCATCATTCCCAGTATCGTTGTCATAAGCAAATCGAACAATCACATTTGAAGAATACGATGGAAGGATGTGACATTCGTTATTTTCCGTACCGTGATGACACTAAAATTTTGTCAATGATCTCAAGTCAGCACGTTCATGGCTTAATGCAGGATTTCAGAAACGTTCCGGACTTGGCGTCGACTTTAAATAAGTGTGAAATAATGCGGATGGGAAGAGGTGGAAACTCAAAACAGTTGGTATGCGGTAGAGTTCCAGCGTTAGCAGCTAAAATGCTCAGCGTGTGGTGTAGTACCGTTCACGACTGTCTGAGGAAGAATGTCCATCCGATGGCCGCCAAAATTACGGGTGCACGGTCGCAAAGAGACCTTGCGCTTAAACAAATAATGGCTACTGCTAAATCCCTTGTGATGTCACATGACGGCATAGATATCATATGACGGCAAGTTCAGTTGAAGATAACACCTTTCAGACAACGCAAAGGCTAGTTATGAAATTTATATGCAGGGGAAGCCACCTAAAGTTACGAAAATGGGGCTGATGCAGGATATTAGGAGAACAGGGACTTAATGCGCCAGACGTAGCTTTAATACAGAAGGCTCAAAGGGTTGGATGGCTTATTTGAAGGGCACAAAATCCGGATCCGACATTTGCAACAGTGGGTCCAATTAATTTGCAAATCTTATCATTGGATCAAGTTTTGAGAACGACTTATAGGGCAAGTTGGGTTATGGGGTTAAACGTTTCGCCTTTCTATAGAAATAGTGTCTAGGTTGAGAGAAAATGGACTATGGAAGGAACCAAGGAGTGGCAAAGAAGCTCGTCCGCAGACGATATGAAATAGCGTGGCAGTTCCGGAAAGCCAGACGACGCGACCAGACCATGGACCACGTGATGTTCGTGGCTTAAGTTTATTGATGACTTTCTTGGTAAAAATGAGTGTTTGGTTAGTTAGCAGGGATTTATGGGCAGACACGGCCCAGCACAGATTAATCCCATAGCGTACCCTGTATGGCGCCGTGCTATTCCTCAGGCATGGAGAAAGGCTAGTCGACGGCGTCCCGCTGACCGCGCACGGCAAGGCGGTATCAGTTCACATTCACATCATCAATAAATCGGTTGCATCCAACAGCTTTATTAATTGTATAATATATATATATAATATAAAATAATAATATACTATTAAGAACGCGTTACTTATGTGCCCCTAAGCGGCCTTCAGTTCAGCCTGCGTCCCAGAGACGATGGCAGGGGGACGACTTCGGCTCTGGTGACCGCTGGCCAGAGTTATGCGTCTTCCCCTTCAACGTAACGAAATCAACCCGTCTGCAAGGTATTCAGGTTGAAAGTGTTCACAGATGCTTTCCAGCCAAACGTTTCTTGTTTGTTGGGCGCGTTGTCTCGACATCGTTTTGTGACGAGTGCGGAGGTGTGGACACGCTCAAGCATTACTTCGGGTCATGCCCTCAGCTGAGGCCCTTCTGAGTTGTGCTTTCTGCTATCCTGAATTTAAAATTAATTGGGACGAACCTGTTTCATGCCAATGCCGGATATGCTCTTTTTTGTGCATTCATGTGCCAGATGTTGTAAGCTTAGTTGTATTGTGCACTCAACAGTTTTAAGCTAGTTAAAAATTGCATGATGTTGCCATCGACATGGACGGTTACTATCTCCGCAACGTGTTTGATGTGTAGAAATATGCTGCAGCTTCGCGTAATAAGATGGAGCGATTCAGAGATAGGTGGAAGCGTTTTGCAATAACAACTCCGCATCTTCAAGTGCTAATTATTTGTAGCGCTACACCTCACGTGATATGATGCGACGGATGGAAATAGTTTATGTACCTAACAGCATTCGGCTT
The DNA here is from genome assembly GCF_011947565.3 of Pollicipes pollicipes. Taxonomy (NCBI): domain Eukaryota; kingdom Metazoa; phylum Arthropoda; class Thecostraca; order Pollicipedomorpha; family Pollicipedidae; genus Pollicipes; species Pollicipes pollicipes. The sequence continues at coordinate 33,880,658 of NW_023597054.1, read as the reverse complement.
GGATTGGAAAGATGATTGTGACAGTTTGTGCGGTGTGTTTTGATATGATTTAGGTTGACTTTTAGTGCTTCATGAGTTTATTGCGGATGCATGTAATAAGTGATGGAAAGAAGCCTTGTAGTGGTATAAATCCGTTGATTTTGCCGGTGGAAAAGAGTAAAGCTGGGGACCACGTGTTCGCCGTCAACTTGGTTTTGCTTTCACAAGCTAATATATATGCCCCAAAGAACTCAACCCACCCACCATGGATCATATGTCACAGAACGGACCAAACGGTTCATACAGTGCATGTAGCTGTCATCAGCTGTCCACGCGGCTTGAAACAACATGTTCTTCGTGCTGTTCAGTATTCGCTGTTCACACACCGCCCATACGTTTATAACCGTGGTTGGTGTTCAGGGCATAGAAACATGCTTCTATTGCGAAACGTACACCATGCCGCGTTGGACCATACATGTTGCTCCCTGGGACCTTTCATGCGGCTATTGGAACCTAACAGCAGTCTTCGAGTACCAAGCTAACATTTCCAAAAAGGCCCTCCATGCGGCCTCCGTGTTCCGTCCAGGTCGCCTTCGCGGTTTGCTCTCTCCGCCACCGCATGGGCGTCCATGCTGCTGTCAGCCGTCGTGCCTGGCGCTGGCAGCACACGCCGAGATGAGCTGCCATCAACTACCGTCGATTGGTGTCGTCCGCGGCGGCCGACGCCAAACGACGAGGCCCCTGCCGTTTATATAATCTGTTGGTAATAACGGCCAGGGCCCGTCCGCCGGCGCGCTCGGCCGCCGCCAGCACGGCTCACACAGAAGCAGATTGGAAAAGTTGGGCAGGGCCGCGGCCTGGTAGCGGTCGTCGCCAGCAGTTGCGGCGCGTGTGAGCGCCGCGCCTTCCGGGTGTGGCGCGCACCACGTGGGCCTAGCCCTCGACCCGTCTCTGTGGTGGTGCAGGCGACGGCGAGCCGGCCGGCCGCCGCGCCTCGTGGCCGCGCGGCGGCCGGCCATGTCGGCAACGCCAGCTGCCAGCCCGGGCCCGTCCGACGCCAATCTAGCACTGCTCGACCCCGTCACAATCAACTGAAGAAGTCATGGCTGGGCCAATTTTCTCTGCAAAAGGTCGCACCGCCCCGAACCGAGCCGTCCCGGGCCTCGCTGGCCTGGCGGCACAAGCAGCCACTCTTCCGCAGAATCCTGGTTTCCATGGCGACGAGGCTGCAGGCCAAGCTGCACGTCGCCCGGGCTGGCGGTGCCCGGCCCCGGCCACGGCCGTTGTCAATCAAAGCAAATGAACGTATCTGACGGCACAATGATTGCTTGTCATCTGTCGGGGCTGTGTCCGTGGCCTGAGGAGTTTGATCCACCTGCGTCGGCGATGGCGGGACATGACAGAGGCCGGGGTGCCGCCAGAGATGGCAAGAAGAGACCAGCATGCTGCCAGGCGAGGGCTGTTGAACTAACCATGACCGAGGAATCAGAGAGAAACCTACACGATTCACGAAGCTCCTCCAAAGGTCGGAGCTGCAATTTCCTTTTCATAAACTTCAGACCGTGCGTGATTAATAGCTACGTTAGCTGTCTTCCTCTGAGCATTCAGCGGAGATTAGTTGGCGAAAACTGGCGGCGGTGCAGCTGCGAAGCCGATGTGAGGCCTGCTGTCGGTCCTCTCGTCACGCGTGACTGGATCACATGACCTCTGCTCCGCTTAGCTGTTCAAGCCCTCTGCCTCGCCGAGCAGCTCAGTAACCTCTTGCTTGCTGACCTACGCCGAGCTCTGCACTGCCGAGCTTCTCAGACTTCTCCCTTTCAAGCTGCTGGGACCTCCGCCATGTGCCGAACTGCTCAGACTTCTCCCTTGTCAAGCTGCTGGGACCTCCGCCATGCCGAGCAGCTCAACCTCTCCCTTGTCAAGCTGCTGGGACCTCCGCCATGCCGAGCTGCTCAGACTTCTCCCTTGTCAAGCTGCTGGACCTCCGCCATGCCGAGCTGCTCACTCTCCTTGAGCTGCTGGGACCTCCGCCTCAACTTGTCAAGCTGCTGGGACCTCCCGCCATGCCGAGCTGCTCAGACCTCTCCCTTGTCAAGCTGCTGGGACCTCCGCCATGCCGAGCTGCTCAGACTTCTCCCTTGTCAAGCTGCTGGGACCTCCGCCGTGCCGAGCTGCTCAGACCTCTCCCTTGTCAAGCTGCTGGGACCTCCGCCATGCCGAGCTGCTCAGACCTCTCCCTTGCCAAGCTGCTGGGACCTCCGCCATGCCGAGCTGCTCAGACCTCTCCCTTGTCAAGCTGCTGGGACCTCCGCCATGCCGAGCTGCTCAGACCTCTCCCTTGTCAAGCTGCTGGGACCTCCGCCATGCCGAGCTGCTCAGACTTCTCCCTTGTCAAGCTGCTGGGACCTCCGCCGTGCCGAGCTGCTCAGACTTCTCCCTTGCCAAGCTGCTGGGACCTCCGCCGTGCCGAGCTGCTCAGACTTCTCCCTTGCCAAGCTGCTGGGACCTCCGCCGTGCCGAGCTGCTCAGAGCTCTGCTCTGCCGAGCAGCTCAGATCGCCCGATCGTGCGCGGGCACGTGGGCTGCAGACGCGTATTCAGTCCAACTTGAGCACTTTGATAGTCTCGGTTGATCCGAACTGTGTCTTTCTACTCATCATTTTCACTTGTGTGAACAGGACGAGTAAATGCAGTTTCCTTGATCTGTTATAATAAGTGTACGCGAGCTTGGTCACATTTCAAACTTTTTTGTTTGCTGTAGGAAAGACAAATGGCTAATGCAGCTGGCTGTGAAATTTTGTGTAACTTTAAGTTTAAACAATTCACAGTAACTCGGCTCTTACGTTTTTCGCATGATTGATCACTAAAGCATCCAACAAAACAATGCGGAATTGGAATAGTGTATGTTTGGTTAATTTCATACAGTAGAGTGTATAGTGAAGCACAAAACAACGTGATTGCACCGCACTGTATTGACCGCGATTCCAAAAAGACAACGAAAAAAAACAAACAAAAACGTAGCAATGCGCAAGAGAAACGTGGAAAGTGAGTGGCATAACAGTGAAATAAAATTCATCAGCTTGTTGGGTAACATACTTGCGCAGATGAATTAACTTTGCAGAAGGCTTAAAGCAGCCCGAGTTCGTTCAGCTTACGTATCGGACATTGAAATTCCATTTCGCCCTTCAGTGCATTCGATCGGCTAATACGAATTTATGGCACCAATCTGGCGCCGCCCGCGGCACCATCGTCGCCGGGCGTGCTGCATAGTCATGTGATACGGGCAGCGGGCCCGCGGCTTACCGGCCGCCGAGAGGTGATCACCAGGCAGCTGACACGTGATTTGTCCGCCCCATCGTCTCGGCGGAAGTGGAGGCATGCCGCGTCCTCGGTGTATGTACAGTATCATTTGGAATGTGGTCGCGGACGGATCGGGATAGCATGGCAGTAAGGCTGCATCTTATATGGTGTGACTGGACAAAATCTCGCGCCGCATTTATTCGTACCGGATTTTCCCACCAAAAGCTAAGAACGCAAATGCTCGTATCACAAATCCTCTTACGAAATATTCCCACACACAACGATTCGTAACCGCTAAACTTCATTCCCACAAATCTTCCTATCCGCAAAACCTGTTCGCTGTTAATATGCACAACCGCACAACCCATAAACTCACAATTTAGCTTCTCACATTTCTTCACTCATGGATTCTTTGATCTGCATTTCTACGCAGACGCATTGCTTAACACCGCATCCATTTGTGCTGTAGTTTTTCGTGCCGTACTTTTGCGCTTCTCTTATTTTGCACTGCATTTATCAGCGCGTGCATTAATTTGCGTAACATGCTGTCGTGTGCGCTGTTTTTCGAAGCACACTCCTTCTCACACTCCATTGCTTGGATCATGTTGATTCGCACAGCTTTTTTGTTCATAAATTCCTTGCACTTTCATCCTTTCAGACGGAAGCCTTTACATGAAATATCTGATACTGAGAGCAAAAATGCTGCTATATCATTGCCCCCACTCCCCTCCACGTCCTTCCGTAGCCCGTATCCCGATGAGCCTTTATGTTAGCTGTACCTGTAAAGTGAATGATGTAAAGTTTCATTTCATTTCTTCCTTATCATGCACGGGATGAAGCGCACGGTATTCGACCAGAGAGGGCGAGGGGTGAAGGGGTGCGTGCGCTTCACAGCTGCCCGGCTGCCGCCGGTGTTCTGCGCCGCTGGGTGCCACTATCACGCCTCTTTACGAGAGGAAATTTGTAATTCTAAGCCCACTGGTAAGCACACGAGCCATTTTTGTTTCAGGTGGCTGAGCGGGTACGTTTGTGTTGCTGTAATGGCTCGCGTTCGCGTGGTGCGACTTGCTGCGAAAGTGGCGCACTGAAATGCTTCGTGCAATGTTTTTCCTTAAGAAGAGATAGCAAGATTCCGCTAGAACATCGAGTAGGGTTGGATAGCATTGGGGATTGCCATGTGTTATGCTCGGGGTAGTCTGTTTTAATTACTTGCCATGCTATAACTTGTCATGATTTGAGCGTCTTCGTTATTGTTACTCCATTCAGGTAGTGGTGTTACATGCAAGTTCCAAATGGCGCTGGCTGCTCCCAGATTTTGTTCTGTGGTAGGAATATTTAGCAGTCTCGATTGCCTTCCAAACTAAATTTGATTGATCTTTATACCGTCTTTAACTTCACTTATTCCTTCTTCAGTAGCATGTCCATCACTGATGCTGCCTTTGTGCGCAGCACCAATGTTTTGGTTGTTGTTTATTTACGTTACATTTGCTTGGCTCTACTATAATCTGTGGGATGTGCCAGAGCCTGCTGTGTTACGTTACTGGATCTTGTGGGTTATCAGCCATGTGTTCAAATAAGCAATGAAGTTATAACACCACTTGGATGCATTTGGAAAGTTATTGACCATTGCTTCCTTACTGACATCATCTTCGCAAGCTGTAATCTATCGCCACCCAAAGTATCACAGATCGTGTTGTTGGAAAATGTCAAATAAGATAAATGTAAAATGTTATCAATATCCGACAAAGACCGAACCGGCTGAAATCGCTTTCTGGTTCACCAAATTTCGATTGCTGAATGCCATCAAAAATCGGCATATTCTAAGTTGCCTTACCATGCAACAGTGAGGGCTCCTTTCGACTTACTACCATTTGCTCATGCGCACTCAACAAATTTAATACTAATGGAAGCGTGCAAAAAAGGAGATAAGGTGCTTACGAGTACATCATTTAAAATTTGTGCAAATTGGTATGCAAGGTGCTTGTGGGAATTTTGGGACTGTTGGAATTGACAGAAACGAGCTAGTAGCGTGTGACACGACGTACACGCATTTCTGCGAACTAGGGAGTTACACACATCTTACGCTCTTACTCGCACGCTGCCCGACTTAATGCATCTGATTTCCTGTAAGTAAGTAATGCAAATTCGAACGGATTGCGATGACAAAGAATGGGCTGGCACACAAATATCATGCAAATAATTTGTTATGCAGAGAAATGTTTTTAAAAGTGCCATTATTTAAATATAATTGCCAATAAAAGTGTCAAAAGTGCACAAAAATGATGGACACGATCAACCCGACGCCAAAAACTGCTTGAACAAAGGAATGCGTGCACAGCGAGCTTCGCACATGAAGAAAGTATGTAACGCGCTATACTCCATGTGAGGGAAACAACCGAGTTATTGATGGTTACAAAAAAACTTTCCGTTGCGCTTCTGGTTTAATAGGCAGTGAGATTGTGTTGTTACGATGTGCTTGAGATTTACATCATAATCGTTGTCCATCTCCTTGCTTGAACCGGCTAAAGGGCGAACCCAAATTCCGTGGATGGACAGCGTTGTAATAGTGCAGAATCGGTGGGAAGCACTAGACTAACTGATGTTGATATCAGGTTCATTCTAAGACTGTGCGTGTGAGTTGATACGCTACAGTACACTGTTGTTTTTAGTCTCAAGTTCAAATGTCGCAAAATTCGCTGCATTTTGGTAGGCGTACACTCCTCAGGTTAGATAGAGTTTTGAAAATTATATGTCATGCTCCCAAATTAAATAAGAATCAAGTTTTAACACTTACAATCACCTCAAAGAGCATGTCTGACGAAATAAAGCGTCTTTTTCAATTACATTTTGACTTGTTGCATCTAATTCTAAAATACGACCAAACTCAACAGTGATCGTGCAGATCCAATTGTTCAGCACAAGCTAATGTAACTGCACAAGCTAATACAGCTTGTAGAATATTTACCATCACTATTATTTGAGGAAGTCTTCCGTTGCACCCTTTAGCCATCACGCAGTATCACTGTCGCTGTCAAGCGACATGGAACTCAGAAACCGAGAGTGCTAACCACTTGGCCATTAGGCCTCTTGAAATAACCTGCAAAGACTTGCGTGAGCTTAGAAACATGATGCGGGGCATTGTGCTTACGATGTTTTGTGGACATGGAGTTTTGCGTCACAAATATGTGTCCTGAAGAAGCTTATGTTAACGATAATTTGCAGAGAAGGATGTGCGATTCGAAGCATTGATTTCACGAGGTGGGACGTGAGCAATGCAATACGAGATATTGCCCTGGAACCATGAGATGAATTGCGGTCATTGTTTTTTTGTGCGATACCAACGCAGGCGGATGCAGTGTCTCCCTCTTCTTGCCCGAGGGCACTTTTTTATTTTCCTCATCCATCATTCTTTTTCATTGCGATATTCATGCGAAGTTTTTATTTCCAAATCGGCCGTTGTAGAGACCGGACGACGTTGTGGGTACTCGGGTGAGGTGTCCACTCCTTGACCGCACATTCCGCGTACCCAAGCGCCCGCTGCTCACGTGAGTCGTCGTTGTTATGCCTTGGTTGGGATGGACAGAGTATGTTTCGAGGTGTCACTTGCCGATGTTTCAGGGTGTCACTTGCCACTACCTTTCCATACTCATGAAGGTGAAAAACTTTTGCAATAGTCCATCTTTGAAATTTCACTCAAAGGTTTGAAAGTACATGTGGACATCCAAGGACATGACTTCCGTTAGGTTATCCTTGTGCCCTCACCCCTCTGTACACTCTCAGTCCCCCCCCCCCCTCTCATCTTCACTGATGATTTTTTTTTTAACTGACAACAAAATCAAGAGGCGCTAAAGCCATATGGTAATGCCATATGGCTTTAGTAATGGCCATATAAAGCCATAAAGCCATATGCCAAATGATGCAGGTGTGCTTTTGGCCATATTTCAACTGTGCTTCTAAAAAATGGTTCACCTTTTTTAAATAACGCAATATTTACTCATGTCTGCCAAGTAGCTGTAAGCTTGTGAGCCGTTTCCACGACGCGAGGCGCTGCAGCTTGGCGCCTGAATCCCTGTCTTACATCTGAGTCCGGGCTGGCGTGGTGACAGTGCGCCTATCATGTCCGCTCGGCAACTCTGCCGGATCGGCTGGCGCGCTGGGGCGCACTCCGCCAGCCGCTCGGCAGGCCTCGGGACGTCGACCACCGCTGCCGCACGTCCAGCGCCCCCAGTGCAACTTGACCACCTACCAACGCCAGGGCAACGGGCGCAGTCGATTCAGAGCAGATCTTCGCGAGACTCATCAGGCGACACGATTCACACGTCTTGAAGCTGAGTATGATTGAACGGAACATACGCACAGATGGTGATAAAACACGGGAACATACACACAGGCGGTGATAAAACACGGGAGATGCCTTTCTTTCTCCGTATCCAAGTTATCATACCTGTGTCGCAGGGCACGCGGGCCAGGTACACACGATAATTGCAGCTAGATGTGTGAACCGCTGCCGCTGTTCAGTTGCGGTAAGGGGCTAGTCGATGAACCCAATTATAAACTGTTAAGGCTACCTGTTAAGTGTGGCTGTCGCGAACTCAAATAATTATGACACCAGCATGATAGGTCCTCTTTAATTGACGTCGCTTTCACTGCCAGTTGACGAGCAGTTCAAAGCGCTGGCTACCCTCATTACTATGCCTCTGACTGATGCAGGCGCTATCGAATGTGACGTCACCGGGGGCACGATCAGCATACTACAACGGCACGTACTAAACGAGATATTTTACGGGGCAGTTCGGCACCGCCATCTTGGTCGGCCCGTCCGCGGATAGTGTACACAAATTAAGACAGTTACGGCTGTGGGAAAAAAAAACTATCGCTAAGATAATAGGCGCCTCACAGTGGCTGCTGCTTGTTTTCTAGTTTGACGGGCTCACTTTTCAACCCAAAATATGCATTTGATGAAAAACAAATGGACACAGCGCGGTCGTGCGCCCGCGCCGTGTGGTGCGCTGGCGCCGGCAGACCAGTACGCCCACCCTCGGACGGCACTGGCCAGTGGACAGAAGGGCAGTGGTTACATCCCCACTCCCTACAAGGGGTTGGGGATGTATGGCGCTCTAAGATCTCGAAAACTAGGCCGACTAGATCTACAAAGAAAACATATGGAAAGGTCCTAATCAAACTGCATCAGGTTGTGGTGACTAAACCATGGTGAATATAACGCCTGACGAGTGAAAGCGTGCCGTTGAGGTCAAATAACACTGTAAAGAGCACTCCTGTTATCATAATGCGTACATAATCGCATGTAAAAACAAAGCAGAGAGAGGGATTGAATATTCTTTGTAAAGTTTTTGGTTGGGTACTAATGGAGATTGACATATATCACCCGTGATGCATTAATTCAGAGAGGTGAAGGCTCTCGTTGCATTAACCCGTCCGGCCACATTAAGAGCTAAACAAACCACATCAACGGTCAAAAGGCGCTAGAAGCAATTTTCAAAGCTGTGGGATAGTTACATTGCAAATAAAAAGTCAAATCTGATCACAAATGTCAAAGTTGTACCTAGATTGATCCTTGCTAATGCATTTTAAAGTGATATAGCGAAGACAAACCGCGTAGAAAGCCTGCTGTTAAAACATTTTCTGCAAGAAGTGGCGTTTTTGTAACTTTTGAACAAATTTAACCGACGTAAATTTAGGATAGAGATCATGGGGAATGAACGGTTGAAATCATAAACTCCAAAGTTTTCTAGCATGTGTAACAGCGATGTAAAATTACTAACTCGAAACTATGGCACCGTGCTCAACAGATCGGAATTTATTCCGGAAAAAACCTTAGGAGGGTCGGGCCTAAGACCCCTTGTAGAGCAGGTCAGAAAACTTACAACTTCTAGGCCGACGAGTCGTTACTATGTGAGTTATCGTTAACTTCTTTAGGTCTTTGCTTTTGCTTGATGCCTGACGTCTTTTTCCCTCGACGAAATTAAGGCCCCATCCGAGGGGAAGGAGATTATAACTTTCGGCTTAAGGCCAGGCAAAGGAGTAAGTTGGCTTCCCTTTCCGACCCAAAGCATGTGAGGCGGTAGTTTTGCATTACTTTAAGTTTATCTGGCTCATTTTTTGTCCAGAAAAATCAAATGCAAGTAAAAAAGGCGGTGATAGAATACTTATTTCACGACACCACACGCCTTGCATACATTTGGGGAGCAAGTTAATCTTGTCACTTGCGCCTCGTCAGACCCATCCGGGTGCATCGAGTCCTTTGTGAGGTGTCCTTGACAGCGGTGGCTTTGGTCCACTTGACTTGCCGGTGACTGGAGCGATGGAAGTATGCCGGGTCGCGTCACTGCGGCAGCTGGGAAAATAAATCACCGAGGTCATCAGCCCGGCACGATCTTGTAGTGTTGGATAGGAACATTTACTCCTGGAACGTCCTCACTGAAAATTCAGGCCTTCTGTCCATTGGGGGAAAAACCTGCACGTTGATTGTGAAATTATGCGGGGGAAAACTTTACCTGACTATGTTTGTCTTATCCTGCATGATTTAAAACAAGCCGAAGAGAACGAGCAGGTCTGGTAAAAGTTGCCGAGGGAGAATGCAATTTGAATGGAAGACGACTGGCGTTGGTGTGATTGAAGAGCAGTTACCTTTATCGTTGATATACAGGACACACGAGCATGAAGTGATTAATTGTGGAAACTTAGGGCTGTAAGCATAACGGAAGCGAGACGTGAAAGGTCATTCCTCTCGGGTAACAAGATGATTCGTTTGATTTCCTCGTCAGCGATGTTTTCCATGCATCCTGGCGTACTCAAGTATTCCAAGGAATATTGCCTGAGTCCATTGAGAAGGAGAGCGGAGCGCTCAACACATATCGCATTAAATTGGATGAAAGGAATTATGAACAGTGATGGGAGTTTGTAGGGAGGAATGAGAGTTCATACCTACAACTGCACGTTGAACCACGGATGGCAAAGACGGCTCCACGAATTTGAGTTGGGTGGAGACAAGATTTTATTTTCTGTGGAACCTCCTGGATAAGATGGACCTCCTCACAGGAGGTTCCCTGGACAGCGTCCTATTTAAAAGGAGAGGGGGAGAGTAGGTGTACGTGTCGTGCCCCCTATCAAGTTGTTACATGCATCATATCCAAACAAATACAGGTCAACAATAGGTAATTAAGAAAAGCCCGCCTCCGATTGGCCAGCATAGGGCCTCGCTATAAAAACATGGTCGATTGTGTCAGAAAATAGCCACCGGATGTCTTTGTGTATAGGGGGACCTCCTAGTCCAAAGCAGGATCCTTCGAATGCGCAAAGCGAGCCTCAAATCTAGCAAAGGGTCTCGTTTTCTTAGATCAGGGCATCCTGATCCGGGTCGCGGTCATCTGATAGATGAAGTGGACCTCCCGTTCCAGAAAAGGGGCTTACTGAATATAGAGGGTGCCTCCTATTCCAGACCAGGTGCCTCCTAGTTTGTAATAGGAGCCTCCTGGGCCACCAAAGGGGCCTCATAAACACAAAGTTGGACCTCCTGATCTACAGCATGCGCTACTTTACTCATAAAGGTGGTCTCGTGTACTAGAAACTGGCCTCTAGATGCCGATAAATGTTTTCCAAGTCTCATTTATTATTCTCTAGCTCAGTTGTGGAACCCTCCTTGATCTGAATTCGGGAAACCTTTAGTTTGTAAAATAGAGGTCTCCTAAAGACATGAGAAGGCAAAACATACTCTTGCTCCCCCGCCCTAGCAACGGCCCCTTCTAGATGGGTTTTGAGACTACCCTCATACGGGCAACGGTTAACGTGTCCGAGCACATGTCACCTGGCATGCGATGCCTGTAGCAAATGATAAAGGACCTGCTCAAATGTGTGCATATGACATTAATCATTCTTCCAGGCTCAGTCGCAACTGCATACTTACTTTATTTCGGAAGCGATCTCTCTCACATCGGAGAAGCTGAACCGTGTGCCTACTTGATTTCCAGGACGTTCCTTAGTCCACTTCCTGGTCTTGGGACATAATACGACAGTTACGAATGTGATACCCTAAGGCATATGTCATACGCTGTGTCCAGCGATTAAACATCATGACTTGTGATTTGCCAAGAAACATTCATAATTGTACCGCCTTGGATGGCAGTGTTCGGTGACAAATGTTGGCTAGTTTTGACAATGCCCTTAGAAACAGGTAAATGAGTCATCTCACCACGCCAGGCATGTATTGACCTAGCTGCAGCTCAGAAGCCGACCAAAGGAACTTTTGAGTGGAGGGACGCTCACGGATTTCACAGCCTCGGGGTAGACCGACCCTGCGTCTGTATTGGTCTGCAGTGAATAGATTGTCCATTCACAGCGCAACAGGCTATACCCATTTCCACCTCTTTTACGCAAAACCTAAACGTGCTTTTCACTATGCACTTAGATCTATACACACACACACACACACACACACACACACACACACACACACACACACACACACACACACACACACACACACACACACACACCACACACACACACACACACACACACACACACACATATATATATATATATATATATATATATATATATATATATATATATATATATATATATATATATGCGCATAACTATACGCATTGTAAAGCCTTGGATCTATATGCCGAAAAGAATCCCTTATATAGATGTATGAAGCTTTACAAAATATGTTGGGAGCGGAGCGAGGAAGTCAAGCTTACTCCAGCACCTGCAACTATTCCCCCAAGTATTCGCCTGATCTCCCTCCCTTTTTTTGTTTATAAGCGGGTCCATCACAAGTGTCTTGTTTAAGCCCGCAGACAATCGGTCAGCTTCACCCACCGGGCAGTACTGCAGCAAGCGAGCCCAAGAGGCCAGAAGGCTTACCGCTCGCCTCTTGTGCTTTTTTGCACGGATAGGCGTGCACCTGGAGCGCGTGCTCTGGTGAGTGTCCAGCTTGAGTGGTTGCTCTCTGATTGCGAGCGAATGACGTTTCATGAATCATGCTTTAGGCCGATATGCGCATTTTCTTGTTTGGTCTTCAAGAGACGAGCATAGATAAATCAGTTGTGCTACATTTTTGAGAACATCTGGTGCTTGGTATGGAATTGTATTTTCGCCAAGGCCCTGTCGCGCGCTGGTCGGGTCCTTGCCACCATATCAGCGGGTGCCCCACCGGACTCCCAAGAATGCCGAGCGCAGCGTCCAGACGCTCAAGGGACAGGGCTATAGCAGGTGCCAGTCAAATCGATGTAGTGGATTGTCAACCGAGGAACTGGGGCCAAGAGGAAGTGCGTGTACTTTCGGGGAAATTTGTCTTTAAGATGATACTTGAATACGTTGATGCAACTAGAGCAGAACTCATACGCCGGTGGTACCTTCCCTCATCTACTGTCTGGTCGTTCCTGCATCCCCGACATAGTTACACATACGGCCACAGCCTTCGTGCTCCGAATCGGCGGTTTCATAGTTGGCGCTGGAGTGCGCGTGGCTTGTTGTACACAACCGCATACTTGCGTTGATACGATGCTCCTTTCCACCGTCAAGCCGTACTTCGCCGTGGCTCGGGGCTGTCAAGTTCCGGGCCTGATTTTGATCTGCACAGTGCCATCATCCTGCAGTGTGAGAATGCTGCGTTTTATCTGCTCACATTGGGATTTGTAGAACAACTGCTGATCAAACACCGCATGCGAGTGTCTTCAGTATGCCTGTTCAACTCCGGAGCATCGATCAGTGATTCCAAGGAGGTAAGGCCATCAGCAGTGTGACTGGTGGAGATGAGATGTGGTAGACTGGTACGGTGGTGTCTGTCCGCCGAGGCTTCAGTTCCGGCGGATTGAAAGCCACTCACGCCGGCCAGGTGACGTAAAGATCGGCCTGTTATCAGGCGACAAGCTCGGTGTGCACCGAGGGAGAACCATTGACCTGTTTGTGTGTCGGCCAGGCTTTGCTGGTGAAACTGGGATTTCACAGCGTTTCTCTGGCAGACCAAGGTTTTGACGGGTGTCTCAGAAGAGTAGGTTCTTACGAACTACTTCGGCAGAATTAGGATAATGAAGAATGAATTGCCGACAGCAATACTGAAAGATCGGTGTGATCGGATCGGAGTGTGTCATGAAACCAACACCGTGCTGGCCTGCTGGCCAACACCGACTCACATGAATGTCCCAAACAACGCTCTTTCAGCCCTCCATGACGAATGGTATGATATGGTTGGTACGTTGTTGCGATTGTGGAAGACTGCAATACTGCACGGCCTGACTCTATCCGGTCTCTGAACGCTGCTGACGACACTGACGCGTGGCGCCGGCAAAATGTTCGTTCCGGAAAATCAATTGCGTTAGCTTGAATTCGAACTTAGATTGCTCGAGGATCAAAAATATGAAGCATGCAGCACGCACTATCAACGAGTATAAATTTGTAAGCTCGGAATGCCGATGATGTTTTGGTGGTAGACGAAGGCAATTCGGGTGAATAGCAATTGACAGGAAGACGCTGCGGAATGCCAACACGCTGCGGAAGCAGAACCTCGAAAGGTTCCTCAGTCAGCTGCCGCTGTGTACCCAGAGTAGCTCTATAGAAGGAGGAGCGGGCTCACTATAGGCATAAGTTATTAAAGTCGCTGAGTCAAAACTGTCGATCACTTGACCTAAATCAGCATGGATGGTTGGTTTGACGTCTTCTTTATCTACGGGCTCAATCTGCGGCGATCTAAATCAAGCGGTCCTTTGAAGAATGAAGGTGCAATTTATCGCTCGGTTGTTTGACAACATTTCCGAGACAAAACTCCACACATTTCTGCGGCAACTAGCCTACGGGGCGTTTGCAGACGCTTCTGCGCATGCGTGCATAGACCACTTGTAATGCCCGCCCATCAGCTTTCTGTGTATTGATGACGCTTGCCGGTTCAGACCGAGTTGTCTCGTGCCATAAGTGTTAGGCGGTCCAGCGCTGGTCATGTATTTGCTCTGGCTTTCCGCTGGTCTGTACACAGCCCCGCCAGTCTGGAATCTGACGACGTATTTTAACATCGTGCGTCCTTTTTGTCATATTCGTCGGGCAGATTATCTGAGAACTACGTACCGGACTGCATTAGTGAAGAAAAAAAAAATCAATCGCGGATAAAAAACAGAACTATGATTTTGGTTTCATGGTGTTTGATTTCTGTCCCTTCAGTCCAACACCTCCGTAGATACACCCAAAGTACAGTCATCTAGTGTATTTTCCTCAATAATGTCCATAAATTACAATGTATCTGAAAACAGCTGGCTGAAAAATTTCACCATATGAATGGTATCAAGGACTGCCTCTGTCCATAACACATGGGTACACAACAGCCAAGTTTGTCACTAGCACTGGGATGGCGTGGCGCCCTGCGATACGTGACCGCACCTAGCCGCCGGCCACCCACGTGAGCATTACAGCCGCGCTACCCGGCGACGGCGGCGGAGGCGGAGGCGGAGGCCGCGGCGGCCGCCTGCTGAGCCGAGTCCGACGCTGCGGCGACTCGCGCTCGGAGGCGTGTCCCTCCCGTCGTGAGATGTTCGGCCCCGAGGCGGTCCAGCAGTCCGAGCACCGGCCCCGCGCCCGCGCGCCACCCGCACGCGGCCCACACACGCCGAGGGAACGCCCGGCTCGGCGCGCGACGAACAACACACAAACGCCGCACCAACATCGAACGATCGGCGCCACGCAGACGCTTGTCTAGAAAAATACGATCCATCCAGTAAACAATAAGCTCACGACGCCGATTGTATACACGAAAAACATACAAAAATATATCACAGAGTTGGAGCCGGTCGGCCAGCGGGGAGCTACGCGGCCATCGTCTCGGAGATCAGACCTCGGGAGGCCGGAGCTAAAGCTGCTGCCGGGCAGGCCGGCCGGACCAGCCGGCGTCGTGGAGACCTGCGAGCCACGGGCGGCGACCAGCGCTCCCCCTCGGAAGCTCAGTCTTACAAACCACGCTCGTGCAGCGGCTACAGCGCGCTGCAGAGTCTGCGCTGAGAGGTGTGGCGACCAGTATTGTGCGCGTGCTCAAGGGGCGACAGTCAGTGGGCCGGGCGGGACCGGCGGCCGGTGATAAACTGGCGGAACGATCATCTTTGGTGCAGGTGCGCCGGGCGTCCGGTCTTCTGATATGGAGAGTGCAGACAGTGGGTCAGAAGTGCTCAAGCGCCACCAGAGCGCTGACTCGCCATGACCGCACGCCCAGCGACTCGCAAGCGGTCGCTGTAAAAAAGCCACACTCTTTGGCCGGCGCGGCGGCGCTAAGTATGGCCGAGGTGTTCAAGTGCGCACAACACGAGCACAAACAATGAACGTTAAAACCTCAGAGGTAAAGTTTCCCTCAGGGGGTCGTCCAGTGCGCAAATGAAGAAAAGCGATGTCTCTCAACAGAAATACGAGCATCGCTTGGACACCGGTCGCCGGAGCAGAGGCCCATTCCGCACAAAACGTTCATCGCTTTTCGCCATCACACAAACATGACAGCACAACCAACAAACGCGTCGACATGGGCATCACTCAGGAACTGCTGAGTGCGATGGAAATGACTGTGAAATAAATAACCAAAGTTTCCGTATGAGCGTCTGACTAGGAGCACTGTGCCGGCAACTGTCACGCGCGCGCGTCTTTGGCGCCGAATTGGTCCGTGCGGCGGGCGCACTGTCTATGAGCACTTGCACTCGTCGGCCACCACGTTCTCCCAGTAGGTGAGCTGCGGCGATCCGTCCACGGTCTTGTGCGCGATGAGTATCGGGCTGAGTTTGCTGGGCACACAGCAGGTCCGCGGCACGCGCCGACCGCCGCCCGACCTCCGCTTCCGCTTCTGGTGAACGAATGCCCTGTAGCAGCGCGTGATCGGGTTCGCCACGTTATAGGAGGGCGGGGCAGTGGCCTCGACAGTAGAAGGCGCTGAATTTCTCCGGATACAGGATGAAGTCGAAGCCGCCGAGCTCCGTCAGGTTGACCTCCATCTCATGGCGGCAGCACCTCTTGCGCGACCCTTCGGCGCAGTCGAGCGGGCCGTCGCGCCGCGGCCGCTTGAACGGGTTAGCGGCTCGCTTTGTGCGCCGCTCAGTGCGCGTGCGGAGCGTCAGCCGCGGTGCGCGCTCACGGTCGCCGGCGCCGCTGGCCACGGCGCACCGCGCCCTGGCAGCGGCTGCACTCCACCTGCAGGCCGTGGTTTGAGGTCGGGCCGCGCTCGCCAGCGCTGCGCCACAGCTGTCACGTTGATCTCGTGCCAGCCGTCGGCGTCGACCGTCAGCCGGTGCTGTCCACGGCGGACGCGGCGCGGCAGCCGGCCGGGCACCGCCGGCTCGCTCAGCTCGTACACGGTGAGCTGGACGGGGCGCGGCCCCGCTGCCGCCCGTGCGCTCCAGGTATAGACCGAGCGCGCCGCTCGTCGTCACCTCCTGAGCGCCCAGGCCGGCCTCCTCCAGCGGGAAATAGACGCTGATACCGGACCGGGTCCGCGTGCGGAGCTCGGCACTTGCGCCTCGTGCGACTGCGGTACCAGCCTGCCGGCAAAAAGCGAACACTGTCATCAGCAACTTGACCGAGTTCTCCAACTGGAGCACTATGCCAATGTACGGTGGCGAGGGAGGGGGGGGGGGGGGAGGGGCGAGGACTACTTTCGTAGGGAGGGGATGGAGCGGGGCAACGGTTTCCCCGGTAAGTTCCGCACGTCTGCCCACAACAACGGACTGAGTGCCGGGCAGCCAGGCAATCCACGGATTCACACATCTGGACACATCCCCAATCGGTCTATTCGATTGACCGTTACAACGTAAAAGGTTGGGTTCGGGTCGTCGGGCATCGTGATAAACAAGGACAAAGGACAAAGTGACGAAACTGCACCTCAATTAGCTATGCTCACCGCGTTAACGTGACGTACATCCACCAAATTCAAGCGAAGCCATCGTTCCATACTTTGGCTCTAATCACCACGTCAAACATGTCGAACGTCTCCATTTGTCAACATCACACACAATGCTAATCAGGATTCTTTGGGCCTTACAAATGCTTTTAAGCTGAGTGCCATCTCAGTCCCGGGAGCATTCGAGCATCACGGAGACAGGAGCGTTCGGTAATCCCATTGCCTCAGCCGAATGCTAATGCACAAATTTATGTGTGTCGCATAGGCTACACGGGAAAGTTGGACTTGCCCGTGCTGACATTTGCCAGGCCCTTCGACCTCGCTGCACCTCGGCTGACATCGACGAGTCGTCGTACGCAAATGAGCAGAAAAGCTGCCCGAATGATCTCATGGTAAATTCGGGGAAGGGAACCAAGGGAAAGTACCCTGTCTTACCGGGATGACTGGACCAGAATTAACCGGTGAGGCCGTCGATGCAGGAAACACCTTCAGGTGACGTTCGTATCGAGAGCCCGTGACCGAGTGGAAAGCTAATAAAACGTTCACAACAGGATGACTTGACGATGGCTCGGACATGCGCGAGCCTGACGCCAGTGTGCAGCGTGCAGAACCGGCGCCACCGACCGCGTCGTGTGCACAAGCGCACAGAAACGAGCCAAGGCTGAATGTTGGCATCAGCCCTCCGTCGAAAAAGAGGGCCCTCCACTCTGCCCGTGGCTACGCTGCTCTGAGACCTCAGCGCCACAACATGAGTAGTTTGTTCGATCCAGAATGCCCAGAACAACAGTTCTAAAAACCCCAAAACAGCGTTCAGCGGTGTGCAGCACTCGCACGTGTCGTGCGACGAGGACGCAAAAACCTCTCGTTTCTCCGAAACGGCCGGGCGACCAACAAACCGGGTCGGACGCCGCTGTCCAATTCGTTCTCGGAAGGTGCGCGGCGCCGGCCGCCTCGCTGGAAGTGTTTATAGGGGCCACCCACGTCGCTGCTGCCAGAAGGATCGATTGCCCTTCGCCGAAGCGGCGACCGTCGGCGGCTGAGGCCTGAATCACGGCACCAGGTGAGGGGGAGGGGGGGGGGGGCGACGCCGGAAGCCAGCGTGGGAACCATGGCGCATGGTCGACCGTCCGGCGTGCAGCATGGACTCCCTTCCTGGCGCGTGGATACCGCCGAGGCATACAGACACTGCCAGCTCTGCGAGGATACCATCGGGATACCCAGCCACTGCCGGCTCTGGGCAGATATCACCGGGATACCCAGCCACTGCCGGCTCTGGGCAGATATCACCGGGATACCCAGCCCACTGCCGGCTTTGGCAAATACCACCGGGGTACCAGCCACTGCCGGCTTTGGCCAGATACCACCGCGGTACCCAGCCACTGCCGGCTTTGGTGGATACCACGGTTACGGCTCTCTCAGCGCCGCTAGCCGTGCTGCGCTACGGAAAACGCCGGCACTGTGTACATGGCTAACCGGATACTGCCGCGTCCACGTGGCTTCCACATGGTCGATGCTGATGGAACGACTAGTCAGCTGCCGCGGCCTGACGTCGACCAAAGGGCTGAGTCAGAGGCGCCAACGCCAGGTCGCCGCCGTCCCTCCCCTCTGCACCCTCCCCCCCCCCCCCCCCCCCGGGCATTGGCTGCCACGGTCGACGTTGGCACGCCATGTGCTTCCGACGATGCATCGGAAAGTCCCCGGATGATTGGGCAGACCACTGCACATTCCTCAGTCGCCTACAATCCAGCAGGACCGCAATCCTTCCTACTACCGAGTTGAGCGACTTGGTGCTCTAAAAAAAGAGCGACTCATTTCCAAGACCTGGCTGTGCGGCGCGCGGACTGGCTTCCCCAGGCCGGGCCGCTGCGTGGTTCGCCCGTCAGCTGTTGGTGATGTCATCCATCGATTGTCGGGTGACGCCACTGCACTAGGTGGGAGCCGGTCGCCGGCGGCTGGCCCACTACCTGAAACTCTCCCGACGGCCGGGCCAGTCGAGCGAGCCAGTCAACGGTAACTGAGGACAGTTTAGTTCCGTCGGGCCTTTTCAGAGCGGGAATCCCGGCACGGTAAGACAGTGGTACACTCCCAGCTGCTTGCGAATTCCATCCAGTCAAGGCAAATAAATTTGCTGTCTCCCGCATACAAAGCGGTGAAATCCCGCGAGAAGGTACTAACAGGCTGAGGCCACAATAAGCCGTCAATGCGAGGTGACATCCGTGGATGACGAATAGCGGGAGCTGTGTGGTGTTTTCTGCACGCTCCAACAGCACTATTATTCCAAAACCATACCGTCACGCGCGGGAATTCCCTCCACCTGGCTAGATCGTCACTGGGTGTTTCTTTAGGATGCATACAGCATTTTCTGCGTCTGACAAGCAATTTGGCCGTAACAGAGTCCAGCAGGCCGAAAAAAGACGTCTCAAGTTACACCTGGTAAAGGCCAGCAAGCACCGGCTCTCTCTCTCTCTCTCTCTCTCTCTCTCTCTCTCTCTCTCTCTATCTCTCTCTCTCTCTCTCTCTCTCTCTCTCTCTCTCTCTCTCTCCTCTCTCTCTCTCTCTCTCTCTCTCTCTCCCTCTGGGACCGCCTTGGGCCGTCGGTCGCTCGGGTGGGTCCGGTCGGCCCGCGCGCCGCTCCCGAGAGGGACCTGGGCGCTCGGCGCCCGGCTGGCTCGCCGTTGACGTCTCCGGCTGCCCCGTTCAGGTGGGCCGATCACCTGGACAGGTGCGCCGCCCCAAGACTTCATCTCACCGCCAAAACTTAGCACTGGGCGGGCCAGGGATGCTGCGGCGACCGCCACACGGCCCACGACGCTAACACCAAACCGCTGTCGCGGCCCCTCACGCGGGCGGGCGCGGGTTTGTACGCCGGCGCCGCGGCAAACAGGCAAGCTGACCGCCTCTCGCCAGGACGTAAACAAACGTGCCCGCCAAGGACATGTGTTCAGGCGAACGCTCACGGTAGGGTTTAAAGGCACTCGAGTTTGACATTGACGTCATCCATGGGAGACGCTCTGTTCGTAGCGGAACCTGTCAGGTGACACCTGACAGGTGTCACATCCTGTGGGCATGGACAGGTGTAGGATCACGCTTGCGAACATGGCACCCCGGAAAATGTGACTTACCTTCGTCGACTATGTTGTGAGAAGATCCAAAATATGTCACTTCGTCGACATCCTCGTCGTACTCCTCTTTTCGCCGCTGCTCAGCTTGTAATCGGTTGTATTCCCTCATAACTTCCTCCATTTCGGCATCCGTGACATTCTGAAAAGAAGAAAAGCGGTGTTTACTTTCACTCAGAAAAGTGGAGCCGATGATATCACAGGGTTCTGTGTATATCCCGTGCAAAAGTGTTGGGCGTTGCTGCCGAGCTATGTGGTCGAGGTTCACATGCTGCGTCGAGGTTGCTCGTGCGGGCTGAGCTGGTGTTACGGACGCGTGAAGTAGGACGGCACAATACGTTCCCCTCGCAAAGCAGGTAATTCCATCACATGAAGCTCATCGCCACTGTGCATGTCTAGGTCGGCCAAGGATAAGAAAGCCCAGCCGAAGCCGCACCGCCTCGGAGTGTCCCGGCCGGTCTGCCCGCGCGCTGTACAGTCCAACCTATTCAGCCAGGCTGCGATCAGAGGGCCGCGCTCGTCGCGGCGATGACATGACAGCCGTGAGGGGGGCCGATTGCTCATGACTGCAGCTGTAAAGGAGCCGATCACTCATGACTGCAGCTGTGAGGGAGCCGATCGCTCATGACTGCAGCTGTGAGGGAGCCGATTGCTCATGACTGCAGCTGTGAGGGAGCCGATCGCTCAGGACTGCAGCTGTGAGGGAACCGATGGCTCATTACTGCTCCCGGACCGATCTCGGCAAGGCGCAACACAGATCAGCCCTCTACTGTCTTGCCCAGCTGCACAACTCTGCTTTCGTTCCATCCTTTTCATTAACTCTGCATGCAAGGAGATCAAATCCGGGAATAGAAGAGCATTTGCGGACAGGTACTTGCCCGTTAGCTCAATCCCTTGCCACTGCATGTTTCCCATGTTAAACGGACGCGGATCCTCAGCCGGCTATTCCCAGCCGCGAGCCGCGGCGCCGATCTCTCACTAGGCCACTCATAAGCCACTGAGGAGCTGAACATCTCCGCCCGCGCTCGGCGCTACTCACCGCGTCCGAAGCGGGCTGGCTTGGCCGCCCACGACGACCCGCCTTGCGCTCCTGTCGGGTTTTACCATTGCGGCCCGGCCGGCGCCAGGAAGACGGCAGCTGCCTGAGCGCGCGACAGGCCCGTCGCCTGGCTGTGAGCGCGCGACAGGCCCGTCGCTGGTGACCGGACTGGTGCCGTGTCAGCGCCGCTGCTGGTCACGGTGACGCGACTCGCGCACCTCCTGTTTGACTAGGCGGCAGCCGTCCCGGCCGACTGACGCCGCCGGCGGCGCGGCCGCGTCTCACGCGGGCCGGCCACGACCCGCCGCGCTGGACGTCCACAGCGTGCGCTGTCGCCAGACGGCGCCGTGCCATTCGCATGCACGAGTGAGTGAGGCCTCACAGGGTGTGACGGCCCACTCATCGGCCAACCCGGGCAACAGGACCTAGCCAACCCGGACAACAGGACCTAAGTCCACGTTAAGCCCGCTGACACCTGACGTCGGGATCAGGACATCGGGATCAGGGCGACTGCCGGACGGATGATGTGGGCAGAAAGCGGAGATGTGGGAGGGGGGGGGGGGGCACGCGCCGCGAGCCCGCAGCCAGCTGGTCAGATCCGGTTGGCCCGCCGCCGCTCGGCAAGCGTTAATAGTCGGGAAACCCGGATCGGCAGTGGGCGGACGGCGGCCGCAGGCGTCCGGACGGCGCAGTCAAACGGCTCCGCTGGTAAAGCGGGACACGCCAGCACAGCGGCGCACAGGGCGCGACAGCCGCTAGCACATGATCCAGCTGAGGTGGTCCGGCCACCCTCGGCAGCCTGCCGCGCGGCGGCCGTACCTCTACGACGCGGTGCGTTGCTCAGCATAGCTTGATGCAATCCAAGATCTCAGCCAGTTTGCAGTTGCCAGGGCCTCGCCTCCATTACGGCAAATCGAGCTCGTGTGAGCCGGCACGTGGGTTATTCTTAACCTTAGGGGCGAAGTCGGTGCAGGGATGAGGTGCGTGTATCACGAGCGTCTTGAGTTCGTCACGCGAGGCTGGAGCCGCTTGCCCCCGACCCCGGTGGGCGGTCCCCGTCACCCCTACAATTTTTTCCCGAACGGTAATGAGAGCGTGGATGACCGCGCCGAAATAATGCCCTCCGCGAGCACGAACGCAGCAGGGTCGAACTGTCCGTGTTTGGCTCTCTCACCGCGCTGCCAAACCACACTGTCCTGGACCGGGTCTCAGACCGCGTGACTGGTCTGACCTACTCAGCCTCACCAATTCGATCAGGTCCGAGCTGGATGCGGCGGCGGTCCGGGACCGGCGCGTCGCACTGGCCGGCGCGGCATGATCCGCCTGCTCGCCCTGTCAGCCGGCTGTGACCGCCCCTAACTCTATTTGTTGTGGAGCCTCGCCGGCGACCGCTAACGAGCCGTAGCTCGTGCCAGGCGTGGCTGGCGGTTTCTGGATGGCACATCACCGCTGCCGGTCTGGGGTTCCCGACGATTTCGGCGACACGGGCCGGCGATCCGGCCCGGCGCGCTCCGCCCGTCCCACGGCAGCCGCAGAGCGCAGCGTCACGACGGGGCCAACTCGAGGTTGCCCAAGTGTCCGGGCCGTTCCACGTTAAGCCGACGAGTTATGCTGGTCTGCACGCGTCATGGAGGACGGGGTGAGAACATGAGTAACGGTGCCGCTGCTGAGGCCCCCGCCGTCCGCCACTCCAGGCGACCCGCCCCGCACGCGCGTGCGCCCGCTGCGCGGGAGGCCGGCGGTTGGTGTGGGTGCCGAGCTCTCCGCAGATCCGGCTGGGTTCGTGTCGGCGGTGCGGTGGGGGCGGCACACCCCCGCCCCCGGCCGCAGGCGGCGCCGCCCTCTGGCGCCGTGGCTGTGGCCCGGCCAAAATCGCCCGCTATATCAAGAGGCTCGCCACAACCAGGCTAATCGCCGAAGCGTTGCATGTGTCGGCAGCAGGAAAAAGTGAGCCGTGTTTTCGCACGAACCGGCCGCCGGCCTAACGGTGTGGGACACTCTGAGTGGCGCAGATCAGTGAGGCTGGTTCGGGTCCTCTGTTGTGGCCACGACAATAACAAGTGGTGCAGAACAGCAGCGCTAATCCCGGCGCCCGTCTACGCTTGCCTCGTTATTCACCGCCTCACCCTACAACTTACGCAACGCGACGTGACGCAACGCGATGTCTCATTTCTCTACGAGCATGTTGCCGGCGTGAACGTTGGGTGATCTCACTACCTTCTCACATGTATAAGCTGCTAGAGCACTCGCACAACGCCGGTGGCGCTCCCTGTGGAGAGTGAGCGAAGTGTGAAGAGTACCGGAGCCGGAGACGATTTTGGGAGGTTGCAATATTACTTCGAGTTTCAGTCTTTCCTTTGCTGCGTGGGTCCCAAACGGTCAATAATGGCTCAAAGAGCTCTAACATCAGCAAAGCAAACATGCATAATCCGTCTTCTACGTTTGCGGCATGCTCATATATTCTGCATTTTAAGTGAGGCATAAACCATATAACAGAAGGAGATAGCACATTTCAGGTTTTAAGAGCAGACCAACTGCAACGATTATTTGCGCATTATAATATGAAAAGGGTGACGTAGCGGTGCGGTCAACTTCTTCACCATAACAGAAGGGGTTGACAGTACCGGTAAGGACATGCTGTTATGAGTCAACTAGCAATACGCTGAACAAGAATAATCCATGCCCATTAAATTCCTCCTTTGGAAGGGTCTTGAGCGCCGTTACAGTCTGGAATATTTGCAGAGGAATCCGACGATGCACCGCGAAGATAGCGTACTTAGTATGGGGATCAGCAGCTGGTACTTAGCTTTACAACATGCATCTGCAAGGACACAACCATTTATCAGTTAATTCATTCGAACGAAAGAGCTGCCAGATCCCCAATGAATCAGGTATCGTCTCAAGGATTAAAGCTAGGGCCATTCACATCAATTCTCCAATCACTTAGACGCTGTGAATTGTGATTGTTGTAGGGCAAGTGGGAGAAGATGCGACGATGATACCAAACATGTCGCAAATGCTTGTTCTAACGCAAAACGAAGTAAGGCAAATTCCAGCATTGTTGCCGACACTCAAGAATGTTATGGCTCAAAGAATGATTTCAAAATTATGGTCCCCAAAAGTAACCTTTCATCCCTAAAATCACTGCAAAAATTTCAATCTTTCGCTTCATCTTCGGCTAAAAGCTATAGACGACCACGCATCCGTCCATAATATCCAGAGAGTGCCGCTAGCGCGTGCTCGCTTCCACCAGGTAAGACACGTGCAGAGGTACAAGCTTTGCAGAGTAATTGCAGCTTTATCCGAAGCCTGCAGAGAAAAAGAAAAACTACCAAGTGAATCGGGAAAGTACGCCATAATTTTCCACGCATTCTACTTGAAAAAGGCTTTTCAGATTGCCCTATCTCTATAAGCTTCCACTAAAACCACCCCCATCTATCCAGAGTCTGCAATGAAGCATTGCACTCCCGTACCACAGTCTGCGAATAAGTCTAAATGAACGCCTTGCTTCGTCACATCCTGGTGCATCAGCTGGCTGGGAGATGGGGCGTAATATCTCTTGTGTAATCTATGACATCATTCGCTGACAAGCTAACATGTAAGGCCATGAATAGGAACACCGAAAGAAGCTTATATTGCAAAGGCTGGGCTTATTTTGTCGGCGTGAAGAAGGGATTTGAGCATTTCGACGGCAAAGGTCATTAGAAGATTCCATGGACCGTTTAAGGTAGGGCAGAAACCAGAGGTACTGCGATGTCAAGGCTGCGGGTTTTCTGTTTACTATAACATTTCTTTTATTACACAAAATTACAGATCACAGCACTGACTACAAATAAATTCAGTAGCCCGTCATGCTGCCTGGCATATTTTGCTGCACGGGAATAACAGCCATGTGCTCAAGGGATTTCATATATCACAAGTGATTTACGTCAAAGTGCCACGCTCCTCCGTTACTCATCGAGGGTAGCATGGACAATCATGTGTGGGGCGTTCAACCAGAGAGCTACAGAAAATGTGGATTGCTTTGCCGTTAGCCGTGATGACGCCCCTGCCTTCGAGGTGCTGCGCCCGGCTGGTGGGTTCGGAGCCTCATGTCAGCCTGCCGTGAGGACCGGTAGGCGGGAACACCGTTGGCGCCAGCCTGCCGTCGTCTGAAGCCGATGAGTGACTGGGGCGTCGGACTGACGCCGTTCGTATTCAGAATGCCATACCGGTTGGCTCGGCCCCCGAGAATGCCCAGCATTTCCGCCGGCGGCTCCGAGAGCGACAACGTGCCGAGGCTCCGGCTCCGCGAAACCTGTGCAGGGCATTGTAGCCAGAAAGGCGGAACAAAACTGGCTCTAGGCGCCCCATCGCTAGCTCTCGGACAATGCATGAGTTCATCGAACTAAATAGTGCTGAGTGATACTACGCCGTACGGGCAGTGTGTTTTTGTTTTCAGCAGACTGTTTTCTTCTATTTGTCGAATCAGCGATTTTGCTTTGTCATGTAGCGTTGTATGTTCACTATCCTACAATGCGATATCACTGAGATCAACCATTTAATTGCCGGATGGGATAGTTCCTTAATAAATCGAATTGAAAACAATGTATGTTTCATTTACTCAGTGCTTCAGTTTGCAGTGTCTGACACCGATTCGACTTTTCAGCTGTAACGAAGACACGATTGCATGTATTCTACATCGAGGTGTTGAGTAGGTTAATCAATATTTAACTCTCGTTCCAAAGTCTGAGAGGGAAGGCGCACGCTATGTACACTAAACCGCTCAAGGGCAACCGCAAACATGTCCAATCTTTCAGTTTGCTTGCAATGCGCTTGTGGACAGACAAACACTGAGCGTGCTGCTCACGCGGCGCTTGGTGCACAGTGCACGCTTTCACACTCGATTAGGCCCCGTCGATCGGGGATCTTTCAGATAGCGGAGTTTACCGAGGCGTATCTCGTCTGAGGCTGCAGACACTCAACGGTCGTGGAGACCGATAAAACCGCTGCACCACCTGATACAATACCGGGCCCGGCACGTGACAGTGCATGCCGCGCATGCCTCCGAAAGTGGCGGGTCTATCTCTGACACTTTTACAAACTAAATCGACCGGCCCTCGACTCGGCCGTTGTAAACAGTGCCGGGAGCGTCGCGTCAACATTGGCTGAGCTCCAAGCGCAGCCCACAGCTTCTCGGTAGGCGGCTTGCGTGCTGATGAGATTCGCGGCCGTCCCGTGGCCGCCCGGCAGGGACCGGCGGTCAGCCGTCCGTACCAGTTCTTGTTTGGCAGCACGACATCCTGAACGGCCTCGGTCGTCGGTATTCAGCGGCCACCGGCCACGGCACACGTAAAGGATTAGGAAACGCTGCCAGGCTGCGCAATCACCAACATCGGTCACACCCGTCACACACGTTTCCGACACAATGCGCGTGGCGCGTGCTGTGCTTCATGCAGTGGTGCGTCCGAGCACTAGGTGCCATATGGGCCGATGTACGTGCGTATTACACCGGCAAGTGATGACAGCGCCGCCAGCGACCGTGAGACCGGTCGCCGATATCTGTCTGCGGTGCCGGTCGCCTGTGTCATCCGCTGCGATAGACTGTCTCAGCCGGACCTGAGCGGCGCGCGGCCGGCTGAGAACGAACTCGACGGGCCGGGTTTTCCACGCGCCGTGTCCGGTGCGACAGGCGGGCGGAGAGCGCGGGCCGGGCTGAGCCGCCCACTGCGCGGCCCACGCACCTCCGCCTGCCGCGCCGCCGCTTCATGCGGACCCACTCGCCGGCCTGACGGTGCTGTCAGTGCACACTGTTTGCCTGTCTCTGTGCAGCGATCGGCACCGACAACCGACGTGCTGGCCAGCGTGACCTCGCAGTCAGCTGAAGGCCTATCCACTCCGGAGCTCAAGTCCAATGTCATCAATGCGGTTTAGATGACCCATTTGGCTGGTCAGCATGTTTTATCCTACAAAGGGAAACTTAGGGGATATCAATAGCCGTATTCCCACTCTTACAGCGCCGTAACTGCTCCGTCTGTCTCATTCGTACGCGGCTGTTATTATTTCACATCACCGCGTTCTCCTCACAATGGGCAGCTGCCACGTGTTGCTCGTTCTAATCAGCCAAATCTTTTCTAACAACCACAATGCTGCAAATGCCGGTCAAAGCATTCCAACGAACTGCTGACTAGCATTTCCCACTGCTGCAAACCGGCGCCGCCGTCTGTGGCGAGGCGGACGCCGCCAGGAGTCGGCTACTCACCCTGACTGGCATGCTGGTTAGGCCGAGCTCGCGCATCACGCGCTCCCGTATGCTGTCCACCAGCTGCTCGAGCGCGGCCTCCGCCTCTAGAGCCTCGAGCTCGTCCAGCCGCTCCTCGGCCGGCAGCGCGGCGGCCGCCGCCGCCCACAGCAGCAGCAGCAGCAGCAGCGGCGGCAGCAGCGCCTGCGGCCACACGACACAGCACGAGCGCGACCGGCGCATGACTGACGCGGCCGACCCCCGCATTGCTTCTGGCGGCCGGCGAGCACCCCAACTGGCCCAGCCCCCAGGTGAGGCGCCACTTAAGTAAGAGCGCCGCTGACCGGCCGGGCGCCGCGCGCCGGCGCGCCGCGGCGTCGAGGGAATCCCAGCTGCGGAGAGCGGCGAGGCGCCGCCGCCGCAGGGGGCGGGGCTGCCGCGCGCCGGACACGGGCGGGCGTGCGCCGGCTCCGCCAGAGCCACGCCACGGCCGCGCCGCGCCCGCCGCCTCGGCATTTTTCGTCGGCGACCGGTCAGCCGGCGGGTGTTCGCCGAAAGGCCAAACAGCCGGATGCGCGGCTGCTGGGAGGCGAGCGTGCGGTCGCCCGCGAGCCCACGCCGACACGAACGGCCCCGTAGGCCCTCGCACCTGGGGCGGTGCTCACGCGCCGCGGCATGGGGGATGGAGGGCCGGCGAGACCACGGCGCGCGTCCAGCCTGCAGCACGCGAGCAGCAGCACACGCGACACGCGTCCGGGAGTGCAGCACTGCATCTGCGGCCGTGCAGCGACTGAGGCAATGCGCTGATGGGGCGGATTAGCTGCCAACATCATGTTTGGTGATTTAGTCTGTGTTTGCTGCCACCGGCTGTTTACGTGGACAAAATTCGCTGTCTGTCCCATAACACACAGATAGCAGTGTATTCGGGGAGCCTTACTGCTGCTCAAAGCTAGTTAGGGAAAGCGGGGAAAGGCGAGCTGCGCAGGCAAGATATTTACCTTTCTTAGAGCTCGTAGCAGTGCTGCTTCTTCGTTCGTGCGCTGGTGACTGACAGCGCTGCGCAAGGACATCTCTCAAAGGGGGTCCCTCCTTTGGGGCATATTTCATAATCATTCTCTTATGAAATCTGAGGACTGGTTACGTCAGATAATAGCACTGAGTGACGCCACTGGAGTACCGTCAAGGCATCATAATGATATCGATTTCAATTATTTTTTAGTCCAAATTACGCCGACAACGCTTCAAAAAAGCACTGCCCTTCTTCCCTGCAGTCGCGGCTACCGTCGTCATAACGGCAGCCGTGCGGACCTCTGCCGGTGAAACTAAAAGAGCGTTTGTTTTTGGCCCATGGGGCGAGGGACTGGTACCGAGAAGGTGACTGATAAGACAGCAGTAATAGCTTTATTCCTCGGAGGAAAAACCAGCCAACCAGGGGATTTAGATGCCTTAATAATATAAATTCACAGACGGGGCAGATTCACTCCTGCTATTCGTTTCGATAGTCATGTTGCCGAAATATCAACGCATCTAGATCTCCATTTTCCATCCTGGAAAAACCACTGTGGTTAACGCCATGGTCATGTGGTAAGGGGAGAAATCGAAGCCATAGTATTGCGTCTCTTGAATTTGTGGGATCACAGCTCCATGTTCGCATATCGTTTCATCTAAACAATGTTTCAAGCTATCGCAGCATTTGCCACTCAAATATTCTGAAGCATTGGTGTGTTGCAAACATTACAAAACTGACGCGTTGGAAAAAGCAAGGCAAATGAAATGTCTTGCTTTCATGGCGGTGAACAGGGAGTCAAATGAGATTTTTCCGGCAGAAAAGCCCGCTTCACAAGAAATTCTGAGCTGCTATGAAGGAGTACAAGAAAACTGGTGCCATTAATTCGCGAGCGTCTGATGTAAAAAATAAGTGGAAAGTGCAAAGAAGGTGGGAGACTCCCTTTAAGAGAACTACACGAAAGAGGTAGAGCTGAGGTGGAAGCTGGAGCTGCCACTTTTGAACCCTCAACCAGGCTCGCAGCGTGCAGACTCAGAAGCCCGCGAGACTTTGGGCCGATATTTCTGACCACCTTGTGGATTTCGGAGGAGGAGGATTTGAAATGAAACGGCTTTTGCTTTCCTTAGCACAAGTGTACAAGTTATTACCTTGGACTTACTGGTACAACCGTTTATTAAAAAATATATTGCTGCAAACAAATTACAAAGTAAGGAAGTGATATTTGAACTCCAATGTTGGCAGTTATGCAAAGCGTGCCATTTTACAGCGCACAGTGCATGGTACATGCTGGTTGTAGCATCAGGAGCTGCCTGCCATAGCTTAAGAACTGTGCTACCTATATCTAGGTATAAAAACATAACTACGGATTCTGAGGGAAGCAAATGCCCACAAACTAGTAGGAACTATGCTGAACTAACCCAGAACTGACAAATCTTCTGTATTCAAACGAGGGTCTAATTCCCCAACATTGAGCGGTTCGCATACTGAACGTAGAACTATCTTTTGAAGCAGCGTAAGAGCGAGTTTAGCATTTTGCCCCTCTCGGCCAACCTCAGACTGATTTTTTACAACTATACTCCTGGATGTTAAATATACCACACCGAGACACGGTGAAAACTATGCCCTTATTTCCAAGTAGGGCGTACATTATCACGGGATCACCACATTTCAAAATCGTTTCAAAAAACTTCAAAATGGTCTTGGAGAACCCTCACGCGGAGCACCCTTACGGTTCTTGAGACCCTCGCTGAAACCCCTTCGAAGAATGCTTGTCTATCCCGGAGACTTGCAGAGCTACGCGGGACCCATGCGCACATTAAAGATCGATGTACAATCGCAGGAGGTACACACGGCCCCCACATTTGAAGGAATATAATCAATTATACGCGTCATATACGTCATATAGATATAGAATCGAGTGAATCTTCGGAGTATACTTTGGTTCCATCACTTGGTAATCACAAAAAAAAACACAACACTCAATTTTCTGTCCATCAAAGACCGACAGGCAAGGCATTGCCGCGCGGTTTACGATCATGGTGTGGTCATAACCGATGCACATGCACTGTCATGATCGACGAGTAAAGCAACGTCGCCTTTGAAATCGGACAACGTTGACCTCAGCAGAAACATTTCGGAATGACAAAACGAGGCACAGGTTACTCGGTACAACACAGCGTAACCATATGAAGACAAATACGAGCGTTGACCTTAGCACCTGGCGTCCCTAGGGTCCGTAGAATATTATTCA
The DNA here is from genome assembly GCF_011947565.3 of Pollicipes pollicipes. Classification (NCBI taxonomy): domain Eukaryota; kingdom Metazoa; phylum Arthropoda; class Thecostraca; order Pollicipedomorpha; family Pollicipedidae; genus Pollicipes; species Pollicipes pollicipes. Next base: position 33,849,860 of record NW_023597054.1, on the reverse strand, counting down.
GGACGCAAACTGAGTTGCTGGCCGAAAAACTGGGGTGCAATAATGACCCCTGTGTGTATGTGGGGCGGGGAGGAGGGGCACTGCTGCAGCATACAAAACAGTGCGGTCTCGGTAATAGTGACTGGCAGGAAAATCACCGCTCTGTTTTAATGACGAACAGCCATCAAATTACTCACGTAATAATGACTGACGAGTGAAGCACTGCTACGTGAGCACGGCCTGCAGGCAGAGCACTGCTATCTTTATTTATCACAAGTGAACGGAATACTTAAGCAGCAGTGTCTCCTGCCCGAGTCGTAGAACCTCAGCCACGCCGTTGGCACATCAGCCTCGCCGATGGCGCCCCACTCGCGTTGGTGACATCTCAGCCGCGGCGGTGACGTCAGAACCTCTCCCGTGATGCCTCAATCGTGCAGGTGGCACCCCATCACCGTCGGTAACACCTCAGCCGCACCTTAACACTCTCATCCGCCGCCGCCGCACACACTCGTGCGCACCATAGCACCGATGACTACACGAGTAGTGACGCCCGCGCATCTGCCGGTAACACCTCAGCCGCACCTTAACACTCCCATCCGCTGCCGCCGCACACACTCGCGCGCACCGCAGCACCGATGACTACACGGGTAGTGCCGCCCGCGCATCTGCCGACGACTAGGCTGCCTGGCGGCAGGGACGGCGGCGGGGCATCCGCGGGGCCGCCGCCGCCGGAGACATCCGTCCGCCCACGTCGTGCATCGCGTGCGAACAGAGTGGCAGGTGAACCACGGCAGAACTGTGGAGACTACGCTGTCGCAGCGGCCAGCGATGGGGATGAGGACTTGTCATCCATCTGGGAAAAAGGCATGGATGTGGAAGACGGCGGAGGAATTACCAAGCAACAGTTCCTAGACTAATGACAGTAGCATAGTTTGGTAAAACTGGCAGAACAAAATAAACTAACTGTTCGTAGTATCCGTAAGTGAAAAGAAAGGATCTCTTCAACGTTTGTAACGGTATTGAATGCTTCCATTGAATTCTTGAAGCTGAATATTTTGCATGCTTATAACAATGCTCATAATAAGTTTCCAATGAAACTCCTAGAGAATCATTCATTAAGTATGGTGATGACTAGTGTACACATAGGTTTATCCACAGAATCTTCCTTCCAAATGCCGTAAAACCATAAAACCATAATCGCAAAACTTAAGCAAACTGATTTATTTTCTGTATGTGTTAATATGAAGTTTAGATGTTAGATTATGGCCCATGGAAAGCAGGTACTATGTGCACCATTTGTGACTGTTTTTGTCGAAAAGCAAAAAAAAAATATCAAAGTGAACTTACGGTCTATGATCTGCAGCAATCAACAACATGCACTAAATCAGTACATCAGGCAATGTTGGCAAGTCAAGCAAAACTCACATATTTACAAGAACTCAGCAGTAAACCATACAACACGCCTGCACACAACCATCCAATTTGTGTATGTATATCACATTCATATATGCTTTGCAAGTGCGGTTCACAGAAATAGAATCCAAGCATCGCCATCTGTGTCACAAACATCAGTGTCAACATTTTGACTTGAAGCGAGAAATGGCGTTATTTATTCACATTTTAGGGTACCAGATGCAATGTTAATTTTGGACCCACGTGAGTGAGAACTTACAGTGCTTGAAATAAGAATACAGGCCCAGCGTGACTTAGCCACGCGTTTGATATTGCTAAATTAATAGTGAGTAACCACGATTTTACAAACATGCCAGAAGGATTCTTGCAGTCGGTGCTAAGCTTCCTGTGGCATAAGGTGATAATGAAATATTTGTTTCCTGCCTATATTCCCCTGTGGTGCAGTGCAGTTCTATGACAGAAACGTTCAATAATTACGAACGGTTTATTTTAATTTCAATTATATTTATGTCGGGATTTAAACATACCTTTTATATTTTAGGCATAAACCACCCTCACAGCTAATCTTGAACCAAGCAATCCAACCTCAACAACATACTGCACTTTGATCAAGGACTGAAGAAAAAAACCATGCTTTTCACCATGACGCGTAGTGTTGCGTGGCGTGGTCTAGGTGTTGGGAGATAACGCGATCATAACGCGCAGAATACGTTTATATGGCAGCAAATGAACACGGTCTGGGCAGCACGTACGCAATCCACACCATTACATCACCGCACTTGCATCAACATTACACCAATTATATCAAATAACGTTCGTATGAATACTCCATCCACTTGCTGAAAGATGACTCACGAATTGGCGCCCTTCGCGCCGGACGGGACCTTCTGAGAATCCCGCTGGGAAGTATTCAGGTGCTCACTACATCCAGGAACTTGTAGGGACCTACTAGAGTGACTTCGATCACGATCACGAATTATCAAAGCCTCTACCCGAAAAAGGTGACGGGCAAAGGGTTTGGGATGCTGCAACGCAAGTCAATGTAGTAATAGATCGGGTTATCAAATGCCCTATGAAGGCACTTCTACGAGATTCTTTTCAAAAAGGTCTCACGATGAGTTTTCAGTGCACTTATCAAAGCTTTTCCAGGTCATCATAGCACAAAATGCCCGGTGGGCTCATCTTATGGATGTAACCCTATCTTCCACCGCCTTCCTCAGCTTGAACATATTGCACAAATGAACTCCATGCATGACGGATTAATGCACTGAGTACCTTTCAAAAAGTTGTTTTATGTTTTTACGAAGCTTAAGTAAATGCTCAACAATCTAGCAATGAAGCCATTTGGTATGCAGCTCATTAATACGAATGGGTAAACTACATGTATCCAACTAAACATAAGTTTGCTATGTTAAAAGCAATGTTTCACGTTTGAAGACATTGAAGCAAGCATCAGCTATGATGCAATAAGGTCACTTATTCCGGTTGGTATACTTTTAAGTGGAAAAGACTGTTCTAAACAACATGATTTCTCTGTTTAGTAACTATGCTCCTAAAAACCTTACTGTTCGATACGCCATTGTACTTTGCGCAACATTGATTGAGAGGCATATGGCGGCCGTTATGTTTGGAAATCGTGCTCACGAACGGAGATATAAGCGGCTCGACATTTATACTTTCGTTGGTCTCGATCGTTGGTCTCGTTGGTCGCATGGCTAATCGAATGGCAGAATTTGAATGTCGTCATTAAAGCGTCATGGATGCCTGGGTGACCTTCAGATCGTCTTTCCGAAACAGCCCGCACATCTCCGCGGGCGTGCCGCCCAGAACCAGAGCAGTTTAGGTCCTAAGGAGGACAAGGCTGTGAACTGCACCGAACAATCTTCAAAATAGCTATTTCATTTCAAAGTTCCATACAAATGTGGATCATTCCCGTAGCTCGTGCCCTGCCGGGGTTCTGAGACAAGCGCAACCAGCCAGGAGTCGGTCTGAGACAACCGCGCCTGGCCAGGGGTGGGGGTGGGGGGTGGGGGGAGGGGGAAAGTTGACTTCCCCTGGAATCTCCAGCTTCAAACGCCGTGTGAAAAACAAAGATGCTGTTTTGAAGGTCTCGTCCAATTGTGAACAATGCACACCAAATGTTTGACCTTTGACCAATGTCAGGTCACCAGAGATCAAGAAAGGTGAACAAGCGGTCATTTCTATAGATGCAGCTAAAACCTATGTTAACACGTAAAGACGGATATTGAGAGCGCGGGAAAAAAGCGTTTAGACTGTGGAGAATCCGTTCGAACCATTCCTGCTCTCACACAGGTCAGGTCAGCTCAGGTCACTGTCAAAAAATTGTCTACCAGTAGCCTGCAGGAACGATACTTTTGCTCACAACGTACTTTTGGTCATGTCGATTTAATTAGATGCAGTTGTGGGACAAAAGTATTCCAGACACAAAATACCATTTTGTGCTGACGTAGAGAAGATCAAGTGAAGTGAACTTAGGTCCAAGTCATAAGCCATCCAAGTAAAAGAAATGAAATGCCACCAGGTCTATGTGACCAGTACAATGTTTTGTATGTACTCAGAAGAAGTGTATTGTTCATTTACAGGTACTCAATATCGCATAGGTGTTGTCTACATTATGCATAGTTCTTTTGATGCTTGGCAACTCATTGGTAAAAAACACAGCAGGTCCGTTGGTGCGTGATATTAGACGTCATCAGCTTCACAAACACGATAATGAGGTGGTAGCACGCGGCCCACTCCTTCATGTAGCCTCTCTGCTATTGGCAATATAAGTCACTGACCTCATGTCCTCGACATGCCCATGACCTATTGTTACCTCATTATACAATATCATGATATTGCAACACATTTTTAGCAGCGTTTTCGTTTTCAGACACAGCATGCAGAAGGCACCAAAAGAGGTAGGTCATAACCTGGGTCAAGGTAATGTACTCTGTGGTTATGTGATAGTTGTGCATGCAATTTAGTATTTTCCATTATACGAATACCAAAGCTAGGCCAAAATGGTAAAATTTATGTTTTTACAAAAAATAGCTGATATTGACCTGACCTTACCATGCTGTCTTTGCATTTTGCGAAAAAGTAAGATATACAAATTGTAGATAGTATCATGTTTTAACATTAAAGTTCTAACAACAGCAAAAGCCCCAAAAACGTTGTGGGTGGCCAGAGCTTTTTTATAACAAATGAAACAAATTAGATGCATTAAGCAAGGTCGCTGACCTGCGACAGGTCAAAGTCAGGCCATGACGCTCAGCAAAGGCCATTTCTAGGGAAATGCTCAATCTGATGTGATAGTGTGGTGTTATACAATGCCATACATCCGTAAAATAGTTTCTTAGGCAATAAACCAACTGAATTCATTACTAAAACCAGTTCGATTGACCTGGGGATAGGCATTAGCATTCGACTGAGAACAAAACTAGCCTGCTTTTTTCTTGAGATTGTGCTTTGTCGGCACTTCATGGTGCTCATTTAGGATTTATTTATGACATGGGCCGCAACAGAAATGTTTTATGAACTTTTGAAAGTAAAAGTAGATCACTGAACTGGAGTAACCGTTAACATTTTTGTGTTGGAACACACCACCTAGCGTAATCCTTGACGCTAATTAAATGCAAAATACCACCAATGTGGTAGATTTTTGTCACCTTCATTTTCTTAAGGTCAAAACAGGTCACTGACCTGAAATAAACACCACTGAACCTTTGCTTGAAATAAGGTATCTAGGTTCACAGAGGTTACATGAAGAGGCCGGGGAACTTTGAGCACTTACTTGGAGCTTGACCTCGTTTGACCTTTCTGACCCCAAGATCATGGCCAGGTAGATGAAATGTTGGCACAAAAGTGGGATCACATTGAGGCCAATTCACCGTGAGAATTCGGTGTTTCTAGCTGTCTAAGTTTTCCTGATCTCGAGGGAGTCACTTGACCCCCGACCCCCCCCCCCCCAACCGAAGGGTATTCAACCGGCCAAGTGGGTGCATATTAGAAGACACCCTTTGTAGACACTTCTTTAGCCTTTGCCTTTAGTTTTCTCATGCCTTTTCAAAATCCAGGAATATACTAGGCCCGGCAATCAGTGATGTGGATCGGGCGAGGGTGTTTGATGCTGGCTGCGTCATTATGCAGGCTCTGTTAGTACTGTGAGCAAGCTCTGTAAGTACTGCACATTTAAGAACAGGGACGCTACAAGTTTATGGTAATTTGGTTTGCAGCGTCTGCCTCAGAGATGTCACTAACTGTAATAAAAAAGGCTTTGGAAAGGGTCGGTAGCAAGAGATCAGGCATCCTGTCTGTCCATAAAACCATAATCTTGTTACAGCCAGTCAGCCGCAATGTCATCAAATTATGCGTAGTTACAAACATGTCATGAAATTACTGCGAAGTACTTCGAGCCGAATATTGTTGCTTAAACGTGCTAAAAACAAAATCTGATTTAAAAAAATAGTTTTACAAAGTTCCGCACCGTAATGCTTATTGATGACGACTCCTATGTGATCAAGGTTTGTCAGCACATCCTGCCGCATGCATACTAGACACTAGGAAAACACGGTGGCTACGTCCTCTTCACATTCGACGGTAGATGTGGTACTATTAAGTGGAAAAGGCAGCTCTAGGCAGCACAGTTTATGTATAGAGCAAACATGGTCCTCAACACATCATTGTTTGATTGCGCTATGGAGCGTTTGTATGGCGCTCAGGTGCTGCCAAGCTAGCCGTGCGAGATTGCCACCCTAGTACTCCCTTGTAGCACTTCACTAGACGAGAGATGGGAGTGGCGGTGCTGGAAGTGTTCACTAAGCCAAATTTGTTGTGTGCTGATGTTTTGGCTCTTTTCGTGGTGTTCTTACATATTTATTCGTGACTTTGAGATGTTTACTTGTATTCACGTACTCGGCTGTGGCGCTATTCTTAAGCATTTCGATCACAAGTGTTATTTGTTTCCATAATGGCTAGCAATCTTGTCCAACTTCTCATATTACGTAGCAAAAGACGTGGTTAGTGGCTGAAACTTGCATAGTCTGTTCTCCATTGATTAAGAGCCAATTGGCGTCCACTATATTTGGAAATTGTTCTCGTGGACGCCAGAACTGAACGGCTCGACGATCATACTCTTCTTGGCCTTCGACGCCGTATGACCAATCGGGTGGCAAAATTTGCATGACGTTGCTATGACGTCATCAATACCTAAATGGCCTTGAAGAAGTCTGCACGAGAAAGTCTGCACATCTAAGCGGTCGTGTGGCCCAAAAACTACAGCCTGTTTGTTATTAACACGCGCTCGGGTGGGGGTCGAATTGGCTTCCCAAATATTTTTCGGAATAGTTTCCGAACAGCGCGGCGTAAAATTTTGATGAACCTTGCAAGGTCACCGCTGTCCTATGGCAGGTCAGTCAGGCCATGACTTCAGCGAAGGCAATTTCTGGGGAATCGCCCAATCTGATCAAACAATAGAGTGTTAGACAAAGTCATGCATCTCTGAGATGCTTTCTTAGGCAGCACAACAATTGAATAAACAAATGACACTGACCTAGAGTCAGATATAAAGGTCAGACCAAGGTCAAAACCAAATTGTTGTATTACTCTCGGGCTTGCTGTATGGGGTAGTTTCTGGTGCTCATTTCGAATTAATTGATGGCAGAAGCCGCAATATACACGTACCATGGACTTCTCAAAAGTTAAAATAGGTCACTGACCTAAAATGACCCAGGTCAACATTTTGTTTTTAGGAACATACTGCCTAGCGTTATCTTTGTCGTTTATCCAAATGCAAAACTCAAACAAGCCTTTTACGATTTTGGTCCCCATGACCTTTAAAAGGTCAAACAAGGTCACTGACCTTGAATGAGCATGTGATATTCTGCTTAGAAAAGTTATCTAGGTTCTGGGGGCCCTTTGGAGGCCAACCTGGAAAATAACCTTGTTTGACCTTATCTGACCCGAAGGTCATAACCCAGGAATCTCAAACATTGACCTGGGTGCGTTCACGTACAGGTCAATACACCCTGTGAATTTCGTATCTCTAGCTTTCTTAGTTCCCGAAATCTCAGTGGGGTCAAATTGACCCCCAACCGAGCGAAGGGTATCCAACCCGGCCGCGCATTAAGAAAGGTAGGGTTGCGAACGCCACCAAATCGTACGATCGTCCAGTTGCAGTAGGACCGGGTGTCTTCTATCCTGGAACGTCAGAGTGCCCAACGGCAACAACGTATGACTGACCAGTTAGCACTGATGTTGATCGTGCTTTTCCATTCAAATGACGCTAGTCATTTGGCGTTAGTTCTTTCGTCAAAATGGAGTTAAGCGGCTATTATCACCTTTTGTTATTAAAATACTATTGTCACTGTTGTGTGAAGTATTAGATAAACTTCAACCAGGCCTTTAACATGATAAAAACTGTTTGGAATATGGGTAGGAGTGGTGTGATTTGCCTGCAAAAATTTTCGGTGCAATCAAGCATGAATGCTGGAACTTTATTCAAAGCGTAATGCGTTCCTCTTTTCTTGACTACATTCTCTTTCCCTTTAAACGCGCCCGTTCACGTATTTTTATGTTGACCTTTGTATTGACCTTCAATGAAACTGAGTTCATTTTCGTCTTACGACGGGTCTTCTGAGGCTTTCTTCTATTTTTCTTGAGAATTCCCAATTTAAGACGCGGCAAGGCAGCATGTGAAAGGACCTTGAAAACTGCAGAGGGGTCAGTATGACCGAGCAAACTACCAGTCACCCCTGACAAGTCAAATTAGGTCGCAGAGACCAAGAGGCGTTTTCAAGTCACTCTTTCTCGAGACCCAAGTATATTACGACAATGCAGACAGCAGCATCGCGCAGTTTCTGACAATTTGCATCCGATGAATGTGAGGGAGCGTCGGCACTATTTGACGTGCGATGTGTCATTTCAGGGAGCAAATCACATACTAAGCACAAGTCCACTGAGGCTGCCTCTTTTCAAATGCATCTTGCACGAACTGTTAGTGCGGGTGACTCTAGGCTCGGGGTATATGCTGAGTGCAGGGCCCGCTGCTTGTATCCTGCACCTGCCCCTCGGCAGTGCCAATTCGGGTTCAGGACTGATTCGACATCAGTCTTTTTTGCCAGATAGCACTTAGGATGTATTTTTTTCGTGTCATACAACGTTGCAACAACGCGGCTCGTGCAAGTTTGCCCGCCTCTGATCACTTGTCACGTGTCTGCTACGCCACTTTTGCTCCACGCGATCCGTTGTTTCTGGTGCTTGAACCTGGGGCCATCGGACCCAAGTCCGCGATCGCTCACCTTGGCCACATAACCCGACATATGACCTGACACGCCGCGCATGGTACCGACGGCACTTGCAACATCTTTCATAGTTTGACGCAGTTTCCTTCTGTTTTAGGCGCGAACAAATAAGCGATGTATTTGCTGCGCAGCCAGTCTTGAACTACCTTTAACATCTCCTTCATCCCACGGCCCTCAAAGGTTTCGAATGGGGCAGAGGGTCCATAGAAGAACTAAATCAAACCGAAACCAATGGTCATCATTGTGTGTCATTGGTCGAAAGGTTCAAAAAGAAATTTTGGCAACAGGTGCATGCAAGGAAGTAACCAAGTAACCAAGAAGTAATACAAACCGCACGGTGTGGGCGAATGTGCTGTGAGCAAATCGGTGAACGATTTCATCACTATCCGCTCTACCAGTTTCACAATCACTGGTCGACCGGGAAGCAGCCAGTGTGACCTTTTCCGAGCTGCTGTGTCGAAACATTGAACTTCAGGTCTGGGTAGGCGGCAGATTATGCCGTCATTATCGCTCCAACACAAATAGGAACTTAACCCCTGAACCAAACTGTGCCTCGCAAGAACGGTAGCTCATGGTCGTTACGGCATGCTTTAAGCGCATTTTACTGGACAATGACAGTCTTGGAAAAATAGTCATCTTAATCTTGCAATGCCAACAAAATGCATTGTTTTACATGGACGCCTGAGTTCTTCTGAACACGATTTTCGGCCACTGCTGATGGGCTTTGTTATGCTGTACGTGGAAAAATGTTGTGCAAGTCCGTCCATGGGGTGAAGGGAAGAGTGTTCCGTGGAAATGGAGTTTCCTATTACGGCTTCTTTCTCTTCTTCACGCAACGCTCGCTAGATCCGGGGTTCTTCCACCGCAATGACCTTTTTCTAACAAAACAATAATCATCCCGTTTTACGGCCTTTCGTTAAGCGACACCGTTCAACGCTCTCATTGAAATCAGAAGAAAATCTATTGCTGCTCAAGCTCTCTCCAGTCGGTTATAGGTCCTTGGCGAGACTGCTGAAAAACTGTTGACTAGTCTGCGAGCCTCCAGGCGCACTTCACGTAAGAAGTCTCAAGCTTAGCCGAACCCTCTGTCAGCTGCAGCAAAGAGCTGTCTCACGACGCGAGCTCCGGAAGTGGGCAGGACAGACCGGTGATTAAAGCACGGCCTGGTCACGCGAGCACTGCGGCGGACGGTCCGCTCCGCCCGGTTCCACATCGATTTCACGAGGTCGCCAGCAGCGGCCGCCGTGTTTGCCCGGGGGCTTTCCGAATGTGGGCGCCGTGACGTGATGGCCGGCCAATCGGAGACGAGGATCGTCACTACGGCCAATCCGGTGGCGAGCCCAGGTGGGTGTGGACCATTGAGGTCGGCCGCAGCCGTGGGTGGCCTTCAGGAATTCGCTGCCTGCGGGCATCAATATTTAAGACGGCCGTAGGCGTCCCGGAATCCAGCGCCCGGCACTTTTCGGCCGCTGGCCCGGCCTGCGCCGGAAGCCGTTCGATTCGTGGGCCAAGCTATCTGATCAGACAAGCATCTCTCAGTCATGCTGTCGAGCACCGTGCCACCAGGAATTGCCTGGCAACGCCTGTGGTCGGTGCACCGCTAAGATGCCATGTTGAATCGCCCGTGCCTCTGCAAAAAAAATATAACGGTGCGGCACGAGGTGAGATGCTTATCGGATTATGGCAAGAGTTCCGAAGCGTAACCAGCAGCTGGGTGTGGTGTGAGGTTTCTTAGGACATGTGCAGGGGACTTGTTCTTGGAATGTATTAACAGTCACCACCCGTGCGATAGCACTTGGAATGAAAGCGAAGACGATAAGGTTATGGCGTGGCACGAGTCTCAACGCGCGCTCGGGTGGGAGGTTAATTTGACCCTGAAGGTTTTCTGGAAAGATTTCCAAGTGGCGCGGCACATGATTGATTTGGATACATAGGTGTGATGCTGGTGTGATGTCAAAGTCAGGCCATGGATTCAGCGAAGTCAATTTCTAGGGAATCTTTCAATCTAATGCAACAACGGTGTGTTGGAAGAAACCATACATCTCTGTGCTAGCTTCCTAGCCAACACAGCAATTGCATTAACAAATTCCATTGACCTAGGGTCAGGTGTGAAGGTCAGATTAAAGTCAACGTAAACTTGTTTTAATTCTCTAGAGCTTGTTGTACAAGGTAGTTTCAGGAGCTCATTTGCAGTGTATTGATAACGGGAACTGCATTATACATCTTCCATAGACTTCCTGTAGGTCAGAATAGGTCACTGACCTAAGATGATGGAGGCAACAGTTGGTTTTTACGAACATGCTGTCTAGCGTGATCCTTGACGTTTATTCAAATGCAAAAATCAACGCAGTCTTGTATGAGTATGGTAGCCATAACTTTCGAAAAGTCACACAAGGTCACTGACTTAAAGTGAGCATTAGTGCCCTTCTGCTTGGACACCAATCCGGGCTTTGACCTTGTTTTACCTTATTTGACCAGAAGGTAATGATCTAGGAATCTAACATTTTGATACAAATGAGTTCACGTGCAGGCCATCACACCCTGTGAATTTAGTACCTCTAGCTTTCTTAGTTTCTGAGATGTCAGGGGGGGGGGAGGGGCAAATTGATCTCCGAGCGCAAGGCCACCCGGCCGCATATTCAACCGGTCACCCGGGCGCGTGTTCGCGTTACCTTAGTGTAGATATAAAGAGGCGGACTCGCACCTGATTCAGCTCAAGTAGTGCATCGTTTGAGTTGATTTCAGTTTTGGCCGAAGGACAGGTGGCTCAGTTCTGAATCGTTGACTCACGCCCATACACAGTTGTAATGAAATTCACTCCATTTTGACCCGGTATAAGAAAATCGGTCGACCGCGACGTCCAACCCGACCCTAACAGAGTGACACCAAATCCAAAAATGTTTTGCGTGCCATATGTGTAATGCTGTACACAAATGACGCTCAGATCGACAAACTTTCTTATATGTACGAAGTTTTGCGGATAAGAATATTTCCTAATACGATGTTTCGCGGATATGAATATTTTCGTAACAGAATTTGGACACGAGGGGTTGCGTTGCAACAGCTTGCGTACGAAGAATTGCGGCACGAATATTATTGTAGAGTTTTGCGTGCGTAGAAATGCGTTATGAATGATAGCGAAACAAAGTTCTCCGACTTCGCCACAGCATACAAATCACGCCATTATTGATACATATCCATCCACCAGGAAAGCTATATTTTTACAGCTGCGAGGTTATCTGTATTGGCAATGGACCGCAACTAATGTTAGCGAAAGCGCATGACTCCCATTTCTGGGTTCGGATGTATGTAGTATATAGGATGTTTGATGCTTGCTTATTATATAAGCGAACGGACCGGTTGACAGGTGTGCGATAACACGCTTCTGCATTGTCAATGTGTTGTACATGGAGCTAAATGAATGTAAAAGAAGTATTCAAAATGCCTTATGTTCCTGCTAATGCCAATATTAGTTTAGTACTACTTTCCGTTGATTGATAGCCTATCACATGGTCAGTCTGCTAAATCTGCATTGCTGCAGGCAGAAGTGGTTGCAGTAAATACAGACGGGTGAAATTTGCCGGTTTAAGTACTTTCAATGTTTTCTTACCATCTGTACGTTCATGTTTCGGCACATCATGCTTTATTTCCCAGAAAATTTCATGATTATCAAGAAAATAGCATTAGAAACCAGGGATGGGACCTCACATTTTTTGTGTGCGGGGGGGGGGGCTAACCCATGAATTTTTCCCCAATGTTATCCAGCGTCCAGCCGCGGCTCTGAGACAAGCGCGCCCGACTGGGCAGCCTGATACCACTTTCGGGCTGGGCGGGTCGACGGGATTGGTGGCCTGGTCCAAAACTGCCACCTCGTTGGCCCAGTGGTCAGCAGCTTCGTTCCCATGATTGAAACTGGCATTGCCCAGTCTCCAGTGCGGAGCAAGGCTTCGAACTCTTCATAAAATGCGTGCACTAGCCTCTGTATTTTACCAAGATGGATATGGATCTGGCCGAAAGGCGCGTGTGCAGCAGCTGCTGACATGATTTTGGCTCCGCGATGAAACAGGTCTCGTGGTTACGCTCGGGGCGCGAGGCCGGCAGGCTGTGCACAACCTCCGGCGCTTCCAAATAAGGTCAGCTTCGCACGCGGCCGCCCGAAGGTTTTCGGAGCATACCTCTCCGGCATGTCGTGCAGGCGCGTCCAAGCTTTCGGTATCCTCTTGCAGGCGCGTCCAAGCTTTCGGTATCCTCGTGCAGGCGCGTCCCAGCTTTCGGTATCCTCTTGCAGGCGCGTCCAAGCTTTCGGTATCCTCGTGCAGGCGCGTCCAAGCTTTCGGTATGCTCTTGCAGGCGCGTCCAAGCTTTCGGTATCCTCGTGCAGGCGCCTCCAAGCTTTCGGTATCCTCTTGGGCATTTATTGGTCTTACTGGTCTTGGCATAAAACCCAGACCTCTAGAAGTTCTGGTTTCTGAGGAGCTACCGTCTTTTAGGAACACCGCACGGCGTTCCACGGCTGGCGCGTCCGGCGTACGGCAACCGACGATTCCACGGACCGTGCGCGACGTGCCGGTACCGTTACATCAACGGATCCTTACGTCATAAATATTCCTTGAAACACGGCTGGTTAAATCCCTTGCTACTCTAGGGCGTGCTCTTGTTTTGTAAGGCATGTACAGATAAGAGTTGGCTTTTCAGGCACATTTGGCCTTCGACGTGGTCTAATAGGGTTCATTATTGACGAAGTGACAATACAATTTATTGCCAATCGCATTATGTTGTCGGGGTCAACCCATTGTTTTTTTTTTCAGCGAGGCCTTACCTTAGCTTGTAAACGCTAGAGGAGTTGCATCGTACGTCCCCCTCCCTCGCACACACACACAGCAGTCTGCGTTATGAAACACGGCGAATCAGGACGGGATAAAGGGAGTGTTCCCCACTTTGTGAGGGACGTCTAAAAACTCAGGAACCTCAGGACCTCAGGACCATTTAGTCTAATAACAACGCTGGATAGTGCCACTGCAGTATCATCAAGGCCTAAAAATGGTATAAATTTTGAGTGTTTTGAGTAGTGTTCCCCGAAATCACGACAACTGCAGATGGCGCAACCTCCGTTGTCATGACGACGCTAGAATCTGCTAAGGGCCGTTTTTAGCTGTTACAGGTTAGAGGAACAACTTTTGAGCTGTTTTAAATAGCACATTGTGGGCATGTGGGCTTGGAAATGGCAGCTCCGCTAGTATGAATGACATAAATAACGTTTGTGATTGGCACAACGAGCGGCAAGGGCCAGTTAATGAGAAGCGCATTGGTTTAGGCCTGACCCAGTGCGTCACTACATGCATGTGATGCTCCTTTCTTAAAGTCATTTACCAAACAAAAAGGCACGAGCACAAAAAAGATGGCATACTCAATTAAGGGGAGTGTTCCACACTTAGATGGGGATTTGAATTGAAATTGCTATCTTGAGGGTCTTTTAGGTGCTGTTCATAATCCTGCCCTTCTTAAAACCTACACACCTCTAGTTCCTGGGCTACACGCCCGCGAAAATGGGAAAGGTATATCGGGGAGATTATTTCAAAGTCACCTCGGGCTTCATGACGTCATAATAAAGCCACTCAAATCCTGCCATTCAAAGAGCCATGCACCGATAAAATCAAGAAAAATATAATTGCAGACACGTTTTGGTGTTCGTGAGCGCAATTTTTATATCTACCGGCCGTCAACTGGCTCTCAGTCAATGTTGTGCAAGGCACGATGACGCAATCAAACCATGACGCATTGGAAGGCATATTTTTCGACTGAAAAAAGCGTACCAGTAGTAATAAGTGGCCTTGTTTCATCAAATGTCATGCCTGTTTCAATATCTTCAAACGTGAAACATCCCTCTTAAAGCGCTGCGCAGCCCGGCGCCAGCGCATCCAAGCCCTGCGTCGGACTCGCGACCACACCTGCGCCAGACACGCGGCCGCTCTAGTGCCGAGCGTGCGCCCACTCTGTTGCCGAACAGGCACCCACTCCTGTGCCGGACATGTGGCCCCCTTCTGTGCCGGACATTCGGCAGTCCCAGTGATTGAAACAACAAAGATCCAGTGATGACTCACCGCCGCTGCGATGAGATGCTGGCGCCCCACGCTTTGTTTACTCGCGCTCGAGTGGGGATCAAATTGGCCTCCCCCGAGTTTTTCCGGAATGATTTCCGAACCGCGCGGTGTACCCGCGCCAAATTTTGCATAGCTATAGACAATTGAATGGCGGATCGTGCGATATCAAAAATTAAGATGCATCTTGTAAGGTCGCAGACCTACGGCAGGTCAGTCAGGCCATGGATTCAGCGAAGTCAATTTCTGGGGAATCGTTTAATCTGATGGAACAACGAAGTGTTAGACAAAACCATGCATCTCTGAGATACTTTCTTAAGCATCACAGTAATAAGATGACCAACGTCCAGTGACCTAGGGTCGGATATGAAGGTTTAGACCAAGGTCGAATCCAACCTGTTTTATTACCCTAGGGCTTGGTATATGAGGTAGTTTCTGGTGTTCATTTCGAATTTATTGATAACGGGAGCCGCATTAGACATCTCCCATGGACCTCTTATAGGTCATAACAGGCCACTGACCTCAAATAGCCCGGGTCAACATTTTGTTTTTAGAAACACACAGCCGAGCGTAATATGTGTCGCTTATTCAAATGCAAAAATCAACGCAGCCTTGTATGAGGTTGGTTGCCATAACTTTCGAAAGGTCATACAAGGTCACTGACTTTAAGTGAGCAGCAGTGATCATTTGCTTAAGTTCTGCAGTAAAAGTTTTGGCGCGTAGAACTAATGCCGTCTGAATTCTATTGGTCGCATCACTTTCAGCAGCACTTCTGTTGCGACACCATATTCATATCATTGTTGAACACAGGTGCAAGACGGAGCACTACGGAGTGCGATCAGTCTGCTTTGTAAGCAAAACTATGGTGCTGAGTTTGCAAGTAACAGACAAAGTAGGAAAGCTGAAGGTTTTCGAGCAGCGATGTCCAGCCAGGATTCCATACGTAAGTGGTCACATTGCCGTTGAAACGTCTGGTAATTTCTTACTTTGCCTATTGCTTGTCTGGTAAAACCAGACTTCGTTTCCTGCACCATTACAACACCGAGCACGTGCAGGCGAGAATCAAGTAGGGGAATATGCTGCGACCATTCCCGGTCGTTTACGTAAATCCAGAGCACGTTTGGTTGTAATTTCATTTCTGCTTGTGCTGCGCCTACGAAGGAGAGCCCACATGCCCGAAACAAATTTTTGCACGACGAATGCAGGCAACTTCCATGAATACCCTCCTCTGGGACTGGGATTTCTGCGGGCTGAAGACAAGTCCGGGTTGCGGTTGCGGGAACCCCAGTGAGGCGTTGGCGCTGCGGGCGCGGGCTGGTATCGCCGCGACCTCTCCAACTGCGCGCGGCATATGATCCCCGGATGACATTTCAACCTCGCGACGTCACGGCAAGGCCGCGCGGCTACCAGTCATCGCACATCGGATAGAAGGTGCCAGAAGATGGTCGAGCGACGTGGGCGGAGCGTCAACAGTTACGGGCCCGATAAACTAATTTGATGCACATTCAGGTTGCGATTTTGTATACTTGGAAACCCGCACAGGCCCCGCACACCCGGCTAGGTACGCTAGTGCGCAGTGACGCAATAGCCAAACTTGCGTTGGAGGCATATTGGATCATTCGTGTGCGAGCTTGTAGAGAATTTAAGTCGTCGTTTGTGTAAATCGCAAAAAATACAAGTATCACGTCGGTATTTGTACTCCTGAACCACAATGCTTTTCTTCTCAGTAAGACGGAAATGCCACTAACGATCAAGCGAGAAATCATCGCTTAAATCAAAGTCTTTATTCCCCTCGTGAGCCCCCTTCAACGTTGAAGGTGAAATTACAAGGATCAGTGTGATTCACCAGACTTCAGTTTCTAAAACGAGTGGGCCACGCGAAAGTCGTTGGCCGCCTCTGCTTGGTCTCTGGCCCGTAGTGCGCCATGCGGCGTCAGGGCCGACGGGCCGCCTCGCTTTTCTGCGCGTCAGTGATGCTGACGACCATAACCCACGGTGGCGGCACGAGTAGACAGCGTGTGCCGGCCTCGCAGCGACACGGCCCGGCGGTGTGGTCGCGCCGCGCCGCCATTCGTCGCGGCTGGCGCGCGCCCTACGACAGGTGGCTGCCGACTCAGGGCCATCGTGCGGCGTCCGTCGAGCACTAGCCATGCCAAGGCACGGCGGTGGCGACGCGGACCATCATTGAGCGCTGACGGGGGGGGGGGGGGGGGGTGAGATGGATCCGATGGTGGGAATTAACCTTACACTTGACGTATGGCGAATGACAAACGCAAGGGCGTGCACACGTCACGACGAAGGATAGGCCAAACACTAAGTCTAAGCGCACGCTTTCCGTGCATTACTGTGAAGGTTATGTAACAACATTTCGTGGAACGAAGGCGGGTCAAGACCAGACCCTAACTTTGAGTTACGGTAAGAGAACTGTCTAACTTGACCGAGCAATGCGACATTGAGACCACCTTTCCGGCGTTCTTAAACATTTGCATCGTTTAACTCAACCAGCAATTTCGGTCCGATTCCGACCGGGATATCCCGACCGTTCCCCAACGTTTGTGGTTTGGGGCTATCTCCGAAAGTGATCCAGTTTGGTTGGGATTGATCCGCCCTGTTCCGGAGCATTACTCAATGGGAAATGATGCGTATCCGGGACGAGACCAGTCCTGGTCGGATCTGCGCACGTCGGAGTCATCGGTTAACGGCAGCGCCGACCGTCGATTCCGCCAGCATGCCTTCAAGTCGTCGCATCAAGTTACTATATGAGTAAAGAGTCAACACAGGTTATCGCGCATTTCAAGATTTTTCCTTTTTGGAGGTCAAATTCCCAAGTTGCGTGCTGCAACTTAGATTTCCTACGCATTCCGTGCAGCGCGACCCGCATTTACCTTAACGCACGTCTGCCGATAGGTCGTGCACGAATAATTGAATGGTGGAAAACGATGACGCGCGCGAACAGGAACATAACAACGTCAAAGTCGATACTCGTTACTTAAAGTGGGCTTGCCACCTTTTCGTACTTTTTATTGCTGTTTCGATCAGACTCGTGCAATTTGATCAGTAATAGTAGTTTTCTCAAATCACGCTGTACAGCTCAGAATTTTGCTTTGAAGTAGCAGCTTCTGCGAAGGAAAATCTAAATGAATACCCTGCTCACAGGTATGGAAGTATTACATTTAAGATGTCTTGTGTTTTTTAACGCGGGTTTTGCAATGTTCGCAACACACTAATCAGTCGAAATGTTTGAGCGGTAAAAGCTGACGAAAGCCTGAAACACCCCCTTGACAGAAAGATAAGCGGCGTAGTACTATTATCCCGTGAATTCAACGAAACGTTATGCTACTACGGCTTTGATTTCTCCCCTATGGCGTTAAGCGCAGCGACTCTTCTCAAGGCGCATTTTGGCTTTGGGAATGGACGTAGCATGTAGTTCCTGGTGACGACCTGGTTTTTACTTCTAAACGTTCTTTCATTCGCACGAGAAGAGGTGCCCTGGCGGCTGTCATAACGGCGGGCGCGGCTGGAGGGAAGAAGCATAGTGCTGCTGTAAAGCGTTGACGGCGTAATTTGGGCTGAAAATGATGAACATTGATATCCTTATGTTTTGGCGGTGTTGCAATGACACTACCGCAGTGCTCTCATAGACGTAACGGGGTCTGAGGTTTCACCGGAGTATATTTTAAGATATGTGCCAATGATGGGGCAATGGACAAATGAGTGTGCAGGCTGGAGCAGACGGTGTCTCCGGCCATGCATCTAACGTACGTGATCTCGCAATTCTGCTCTTCATCGGTGCTGTTAATGGCGAGTGGTGGGCAAAGTAAGACATCTAGCCAGCCAGCTCACCCCTTCTCCCTCGAAAAAGGAGACGGCGAGTTCTTACTGAACACCAGGGGCACAGGCAGAGCCTTGGCAAGGGGGGCACGGGGTTGACAAAGGGTCCCTGATAAAAAGCGCCGGATATGACCCATTCCTTATTGACGACGTACCTTTCTTCTACATTCTACATGTATATATATATATATATATATATATATATATATATATATATATATATGAATGTACATATATACATATATTCAATTCTGCCTTAAGTCTACAGTAACTAAACTGACAAAATGAGGTGTTAAATGACTACATGAAATAAATCGCTGACGCTATTCATTTCATAATGGTCCAGTGGACTCTTTCAAACCGATAGAACTCAGAAATGCTGTCAGAATTTTTATCTGGATTGTACAGAAATACAAGGGGATTCCGCGAATGTAGATCGAAGCTCAAAATGGGTCAATCACTCGCATCAACATGGTCAAGCCATGGTTGTCTGGATATGTTCAACGATCAGTCAGAATTGGTTAGTGGTAAGAATTATGTAGCGTAGTTTTGAGCATGCGCGCTCGCATATCTAAGAAAAAAATCGACGCCAGACGTCACAGTCTCGTTTGGCCGCGCAGCGTTGGCCCCGCGGCTAACACTTGGCCGTAGCCAACAGGTGGACGAAAGTGGTGAAGCATCTGAAAGAAGCATCTTTGAACGTTTTTGGACGCGCAATCGTACATTTAGATATTCCGGGCGTGTATTTCACCTGTGTGGCTTTTGGGCCGCTGACAATAACGTATTGGCCTTTACAGCACCGGTAAGTGGTGCTGGAATATGGTGATGAAACTGAAAGAGTAAGGTAAAATATATATTCCGTGTCGCTGTAGCTGTCAAACTGTCCAGAGGACAACCTCAAGGTTAAACAAGATTCGCCCAGTGTAATCTTTGAACTGCACAAATTAATTGTAAGACATTCAGGGACGTTATTTTACTATAATCATTGTGACGTGCTTGGCGTCTGTCCCCTGGCGTTACTTGCAGTGCCCAACGCCGTTCGGTTTTGCGAAAATAGCGGCGCAAGCCATCATTATCCCCGCTCCCCGAGATCACGGGCGTGTCATTGGGGCTCTATGACGCACTCAGCCGCTTAAGCTATATGGCGCCGTCAGCCTCTCACCCTGGAGAGAAGGGCGGGCACCGTGGGGAATCGAACCCCATGCCTGTGGTTTTCCGGACGCGCAGTGTTTAACGCAGGCGCGTTAACCACTACGCTATCGGCACCCGGCGCGCAGGCTCATGCCTTTTGATGGCATTTGCTTCATTAGACGATTCTGCAAAATAATGAACGCTCTCAGAGAAACATGACATGGCCTTGTGCTTACTGAACTCATTTCGACCCAATCCATTCAACACTAATGAGACTCTCTATTTCTTTCCGGGAGAGGAGTCCCTTGAGTACGACACTACGGGGTACATTGTTGTTTCCGATAAAGACTGAACGGTCATTCTGTCCCACCGCGGTGTGCTTTCTTGCCGTCATCCTGGCGACACGGGGCGGCATCCCCTAGACGATCCGGGAGCCCTTAGAGGAATACATCGTATCCTACTGGTCCGTTCCCTAACGCGGGAGGCCTTCTGACCCGCGCAGTTGACCCCGGATCGACGCATGGACCGTTAGTAACGGAACAGCATGCTTGCTCGCCGCAGGTGGTCAAATGATTGGCACTTAAACTCCAGTTGGGCTTGACGGGCACATGCTGTAATAGGCTTGGGGGCTCAACGTTCGACACTGGGGGCCCTCACTGACACAGGACTCTTCTATTACCTCAATGTGAGCACTCACCATAAGTTTTTATGTTTCCTTCAATTTTCAGAGGGCCTTGACCAACGCAAGAGACCCGCTGGCATTCGGGCTACCGTCCCCGTCCGTGTTGAGCAAATCTCTCCCTAACGGAAACGAGGCCCCTTGTTGATACAGAATGCCCTGTTAGGCACCTGAACAATACGGAAGCCCGACCAACGTAAACCGCGGACCTAGCCTTGTCCCTGCTTGGGAAATGGTTCCCCAGAGCTCAGAACAACACGGAGCCAACTGTGTGCTGTTCGTGATTTGTATTCGAAATAGAGGAACGCTCTGTCCCAGGGGTCCCTATCGGTGCAAGAGATCATCGTACTGACATTTGAGATCACGGCCCCTAGGGCCGTGATCCTTCATGTGACCTATAGCCAGCGCTTCGGACCATTCAGCCATCCCATCGGGCACTCGATCTTTGGTCTCAAGAGACCCTTCGGCCCCTCTTCGGGCCCCCTCAAACATTGCTCCGACTCACGGCCACTTGCCACCACAGGATCCCCGTTTGGCGCTGTGGCCCTTAACCGACACCGGAACTCCTCATCGTAGCAAGGACCCCGAACATTGCAAAGCACGGACCACGGCCTCGTTTCTGCTTGTGGAATGGGTCTCAAGGGCTCGGACACACATGGAGCTAACTGTTTGGTGTTCGTGGTCTCTGATAGACTTAGTTTATTTATTTATTTGTTTCAGGCGTCTCGGCCCGTTCAAGCCATTTCATGCCTGGATGATATTATTTCAAATTGGTGTAATTATGTATGCGAAGAAAAGGTACGTTTATTGACCTTTACAATGCTTGAAGCAAGCCGGTAAGTCTGAGAAAATTAAAGAACAATGTTAAGCAGTTGAAGATGGTCATCGCCAAGGACGTTTTGTAAAGAAAATTCGATATTTTGCTTAGGACAATAGGCCTGCATATATTTGCGTTGCTGTTGATATTTTGTGCACTTAATAACAATATGTTTAACCGAAAGTGGATGATCGCACGGCTGACAATGAGGACAAGGTTGACTTAAGTATATGTAACTA
>NW_023597054.1:33815127-33827369 GCF_011947565.3 Pollicipes pollicipes | reverse complement strand
CTATCAGGAAATATCAGCCTGCCACAAAGTCCCCGTACCACGACGTAATTTAAGAGATGGTCCGATTTGAGGACATGGAGGCAAGCACCAGATGCGATACATCAGTCAGCTTAAAACCATGGGTACTTTCACGTGGAAAGACTGCTCTAGACGACCCATATCTTTAAGTGGACTGTTCCCTGTATCCGTCATTGTTTGATTGAGGTGCCACCGCACTAGCCGCGCGAAACTGCAATCCTTGCACTAACTTGTTGTACTTCAAACTCTCGAGAGATGGCGGTGCAGCGCTGGTGGTGTTCGCGGAGCCAAATATCGTTATGTGCTCGTGTTTGGCCAGCTCTATTGTATTGTATTGTATTGAATCTGAAACCCATCAACGCAGTATGATTGTTCAGGATTAGAATGATCATATGCGAGGAAAAAAACAACAAAAGGTTACAAAGCAAGGCAGACACGCACCTGGACAAGATGGCGACAATAGTTGTGGGAACAATCCACAGGCACGTAAACACATAGCGAGGACAAATTATAAGTTAGTGGAGTTTCACAAAAAACAGCGTAGATAAGCACAGAGCAGGCATCTTTCAGGCCTCCAGCGCTCTCAACGACGCACGAAACCCGGACAGAATCGGACTCTCAGCGACGGTTGGAGGCAGCTGGTTCCACAAGGCGGCAGGACGGTAGCGAAGCCCCCTCTGTGTGACCGAGAGTTTGCACCTCGGCAGCGCCAGAGCTCCGGCTCGGTGAGCAGTGGCCCGGCGAGACACCGTGGAGCGAGTGACAAACATGTGACGGATCGTCAGCTGGCTGAGCTGGATGCGAAGGGCTCTATACTTTGTAAGGTCCCTCTCTTACATCAGGGCCCGACCCAGGAACGTTGGATGCTCCACCTGGGCCAATCCAGGGACGTCAACCCCGGACCGAGCCTCTCCCGATGCCGCACGTCAGTCACGATCCGACCACCGAAGTTAACGATGTATTTGATCCGAGCACTAAAGTTTATGTCTTTGATCCGAACACCGAAGTTTATAATGTCGCTGATCCGAGCTAGCTGATTTTTGGCTGTCCCGCCCAACACAGAGATGCGGTATGAAATGTAAAGAAATGCGTGCGTTCCGATCAGCAATTTTAACATTTCCTGCGAAAAATCGTGGCGGAACTGATAAAGTGATAACAGAGGGGCGTTGCGCACTCTAACGAAGTGGTCGATGTGAATGTCCCACGACACGCATTAGTCAACCGCCATTCCCAGGAGCCGTATGGACGACAGGGGCTTGGTTTCCGACCCAATTATACTAAGGTTGGAGTCTTAAGCTTTGTTGATGTTTGACGGGTTCTGACTAAGTGAAATTTGTTTTTTTTTCTGGCTTCATCTTTAACACGCGCCCGGGCGGCCGGTTGGATACTAGGGTGTGCCACCAGGAACAGAGCCAACTGAGACAATTTTTTTTTTTGGCGCTGGAGCCCAAAAGTAGGCGGCATAGCAAAAGTTGTTCCCA
Organism: Pollicipes pollicipes; assembly: GCF_011947565.3. Classification (NCBI taxonomy): domain Eukaryota; kingdom Metazoa; phylum Arthropoda; class Thecostraca; order Pollicipedomorpha; family Pollicipedidae; genus Pollicipes; species Pollicipes pollicipes. Next base: position 33,825,870 of record NW_023597054.1, on the reverse strand, counting down.
AGAGCTTAAATTCGTGACGCGCAAGCCGATTGAAACAACGGTGTAAGCCGAGCCCAGCGTTGCAGTCACCACATGCTGGGCGGCGCTGATCGCCGCGGGTAACACCAGACCGCGGGCGGCAAGCAGTACAACACAGCTTTCCGTATGGAAACGATGCAACTGAGCGCTCCTTAAGCCGTCGTACGAAAATGCCCCGGGCCACGGTCTAAAATGCGGATCGGGCATTTACGTGTTATTGAGCACGAACTCGCACGAGTACGTTGGTTACTACTGCTTTGGGCTTTCACTTTTCTAAGACAGTTTACGTGCTACAAACAAACCATGCGTGGCACATGCCTCAGAAAATATTGCCTGGAGTGCAACTTAATAATCTAGCAAGGTCCGCAACGTGCACCACGGCCGCAGACGGGGGGGGGGGAGGGGGTTAAGGTGGCCTCATACATATCTTGGGTCTGGCTTAGACTGCATATTCGATGCACCGGCCCAAACAAGGGTCGCTCAGAGATCGGAAACCCGAAACACGTGATGACGGAGATCCCACAGTAGCAGGGGAGCCGTCGCAGCTGGGCTCTACATATTGCCGAAACTCCAGCTCTAGCTCCAGACGTTCTTGGCAGTGCGGCGCTGGTCTCACTCTGTCATGCGGCGCGTGCCTGGGCACTGCTACACTAGCCGCTGCCAGGCTGGTTGATGCGCGGTGCTGCCGTCGCCATTCTGTGGGCTGCACGTCTCCAGCTTTCTTGCCGCCGTGCTGCTGAACCAGAAGCCAGGGACTCAGTACACGCCGCCTGTGGGGGCACCGAGCGCTGGTCAAGCGGCGCGTTCTCCGGTCTACCCTCTTTCGAAGGACTGTCCTGCATCCGGACAGCGGGCGGACGGAATGGTGCGGCGACGGCGACGGCGGCGGCTGCCTTGCCGTGGCCTACTGTAACAACCATCTGTGGCAGATGCATTTAAAGCGGCCGCTATAGAAGCACAACAATCATGGAATTGCTGAAAAGAGAACACAGTGCATCTCGTAATCATGTATGCGTTGCCGATTTGCGTTTTGACCAATTGAGGCATAGAAATCGATAAAGATTCGAGCGATTATATAGCAGATAGAAGTCGAAACGGGAGTCTGATACTTTTGAGGATATGATTAGTTGATCATTACAAGCAAACCTTCAGAGCAGATCTTTCTTAGACTTGCCGCTTGGGACAATCTGGCGTTGCCTGAGCTTGGCTATGTTGAGGCCATACCGCGCATCCTCTCCCACCTCCGCCAAACATGCCTCGGTGACAGTGAGCACGGCCCTCTCCACCGCCTGGGTGTGAGCCGGATAGGGTGGGGTGGCCAGCGGATCCTGCGCTGTGTCCCGCAGCTCACCGTCGCTGAGGTCTCGCAGTGGAGGCTGTGTGACTGGTCGGCATGATACGTGGCAAAGCTGAGACAACCATTGCGATAAAAACGAAAATAACACGTTTTCATATATACCTGGCATGTTTCGATGGCCCGATTCGCCGCCGGGCTGCCGCGATTCGGACGGAGCCGTTTTGAACGCCCTAGGCCAGCAGGTACAGCACCTGCTAGTCGGTGCTCAGCTGCTGGATCAGGTCGACCGACAACTTGGGCACGTGCCCCGGCATGGGCTCAAACGTCACAACGGTACTCTCCCAGACCTCTCCGGCGCAGGTCTTGCGGATGGGTCCAGAAAAATTTCGGTCCCGTGGCCGTGCCGTCCAGGTTCAGCAGTAGATGGTGGAGATTCAGCTCGTTGACGTGCATCTGACAGATGCACGGTTGACTTGGGGGCCAGCTCAAGCAGCCGGAACGCACAGCCTGTCGTCCCGGTGTTGACGGCCGTGCCACCGCAGCCGAGCACATTGACGTGATCGTCGTACTGCAGGCTCACGGAGTGTAGCTCGTTGAGCAAGTACGGGGCGAAGCCGACTCGGGAGTAAAGTGAGTCACGTAGCGGCTGCGTGGCTCAGCGATGACAGGAGCGTGTTTTTCGACGGCATTTGCGTGGCTGTGTGTGGCTCATGTAGGTCCTGTCTTCTCGGTCATCGAAGTAGAGGATGATCAAACCTGACTGTTGGATTGATTCAGCATTTTGATGAGCCGTCTCCTTTCTCGCTCCACTTCTTGCGCGCCAGATCTCCTTAGGGCCTAAGATATTCGATTTCAAGCAGCCAGCCCGTCTCTGCTGTCTTCTTGGAAGGTGATGACAGCAGCAGCGGCCCGGTTCGAGCCACCACAGATGTCAGCCGCCGGAGTGGTGTTACTCAGATCGTTACGATCTGCTAACTATGCTACGATCCGCATGCTATGCTAACGATCTGCAGCTAGAGTTACGATCTGCAGTGTCAGCGGTCTCACCCGGAACGAACAGTCGAAGTCGTCGCCACCTTCTACCTCGTATGGAGCCGCGTCAGAATCCGTGCTGTCGGCCGACTTGCCAGCGCTGAGACCACTCGGTCCGAAGCAGGCTCGAGCTCAGCACTAACTGCCGGCGCCGGCTCCGAAGGCGGCGCGGGCTCAGCAGCCGGCGAGAGAGGCGACTCAGGCTCAGCAGCAGACGCTGCTTCACTGACGGCCGAGCCACGACGCCCCCAGAGTTGTCTGACCATCCTCCGCACCTCGCGAGCCTCCCTAGTCACAGTCGTAGCCCGGTCATATGACCCTAGGGTAAGCCTGCGGTGCCTGCACAAAGGCTTTCCCGTAGTCGGCAGTTGGTGGACAGAGGAGCCGAGTGACCTATCATAAAATGTTTTGTGCGTGACTTGTAGCCTTCGGAATGCTTATGCAACCATTGTTCGAAAGGAATGTTTCAGTACCGGCGAAACTAAACCAAAAAAACCTTTATTGACCACGCAACAAGCTTGTAAACTACAAATCAACATCACAGTGGTGCGTAAGCAATCGCAATCTTGAACCCACCCCGGTCTTCTCGAGCATTCTCACAATTGCACGGCTTTGGGTTTTTACCAAAAATTAATGTTTTTTTTTTTAGTAAGCTGATAACGTTTTGCTGGTGTTCTTCGTGCTGTCTTTTCATACCTAATCCACAAGGTACCCGCAGTGTGGAAAGTGGCAAGACTGAGGCTTGTTGGAGCACGACTCCAGAGCGTAAAACAGGTGGCGCTAGTATCGAATAGGATTGTATTGCTCCATGGGAGGAAAACTGCTCTCGCGTCACGAATATCAACATTGGTGCGGTGCAAAAGGCCTGAAAGGTAATTATTAATTCATTTGCCAAGGAAAAGCCTTGCCTCAGTTAATTCCAAGAGATTCAGCCTCTCGGTGACACACCCTATTAGATATCCTTCGCTCGGTCGGGGGCCAATTTCATCCCCTGAGATCTCTACAGTGTGTTGGTCTGTACGTGAACTTACTTGGGTTAAAGTTTGAGGCTTCTTGGTCATGACCTTCGGGTCAAATAACGTTAAACAAGCTCAAACCTCACGCTGGCATCTTAGGTGACCCAGAACCTAGACAACTGCTCTAAGCAAAATGCCACATGCTCATTTAAGTGCAGTGACTTTGCTTGCTCTTTTGAAGGTCACGGTCACTAAAATCATAGAAGACTGCTTTGTATTTTGCATTTGAATAACCGACAAATATTCCGCTAGGCAGTGTTTTCCGAAGAGCAAAATATTGACCTCAGTCATTATTGGTGAGTGATGTTTTCTGACCTTAAAGAGGTCCGTGGATGATGTATAATGCGGTTCCTGTTATCAATAAATTTGAAATGAGCACCAGAAGCAATTCCACGCAGCAAGCCCTGGAGAAATGAAACAGGTTGGTTTTGACCTTGGTCTGAACTTTATACCTGACCCTAGGTCAACGAAATTTGTTCATTCAATCGTTGTGTTGCCTAACATGGCATCTCAGAGATGTATGGTTTCGTCTAACACTTCGTTGTTACATCAGATTGCACGATTCCCTAAAAATTGACGTCGCTGAATCCATGGCAGTGTGCGGCCGCCTTTAGAAGAAACCAGTTTTAACTAGTAAGAAGTAGGAGTAGAACTATGTAGAGGCAGATCATTTATTAGAGTCATTTAGTCCAAGAGAAGTGAATGATTGGAATACACCGCCAAACAAAGTTGTGAAATTCACTCTCTAGTAACATCTGAAATTCGTTTGAACAAGTTCATTCGGTGTAAGGATCTCATTTGTAGCTAAATTCAGGCAGGGCAGGTGGTAAGATTAGTGTCAAGGATCGGTGCGGCACCTGTGGCATGTCATCCTCGATGGGCCTTGTGGTCCTTTGTTGGCCTGATGTCTGTGTCTCATTATATATATATATATATTATATCTAGATATATATATATATATATAGAAGGCCGCGTTTGCCCATATTAGCACATCCATTGCCACATATTTTGTTAATCATGAAAAATATCACAGTTGGGTTTTTATGAGTTGCATCAAATCTATTCGTCTCGTCGCAACTGACAGATTTAAGTCAACGCCCAACCGGTGGGGGGCATGCTTTGCTGATCCAGAAGTTCCAAATGACACTGAGCAGACCGCCTGGGCCGGGCCGTTCGCAGCAAGCTCCACGCGCAAACTTACGCCTCTTCACCAATGTCACAGATATCGCCGAGTCCCCTGATTCATGCGCTGATCAGAGGTATGAATTGTGGACCAGCATTGCCCAGAAAAATGGAGACGTAATGCTGCTAGGTGGATTGCAGCGAATCATTTCAGCCAATGCTAGCCCTCTGGGACCGGTTTATTCGCACCGCATCACGCACGGTGGTCCGGTCTGAGCCGCAGTGTTACATAAACCCTTGTCTCGCAGCGCTCATTCAGAAAACGCAAGGTTCTGGGTGCGAGTAATCAGCGGTGAAACGAGAAATTTCCCTTATCACACGAGACAAGACTGGCTGAGATGACCAGCCATGTCCGGATAATGCTGAACGGTGTGCATGACTTCTGGAAAGAGACGATTTGTTGTGACTGTATTTGGTTTCATGGTCAAAATGCATCTGACTTGCGTTGTGAGCACTCGCATGGGTGCTTGTATTGAATAGTGAGACAAGCTCCAAAGAAATTGCCGGCCACAAATCATTTGGGTTTTATTAACTGTGCTGCTGGGGCAACGCAGTTAATAAAGCCCGATAAATATCACACCACCAGACGTTTCATATGCAAGAGATCAAGGGCAAACGGTAACATGCAATGTGCAGAAGTTACACAGCGGTCCTAGATTACCCACTAAGGGTCACGCAACAGGTCACACCATCCTACCGAATCTTTGTGTGACCGGCCGGTAGGTCAGCAAGGTCAAATATACCATTTTGGTCAGCCAACCGGCTCGGTACCTCCCGGAGCGGACGGGTCGAGCGCTGAGTGACCGGGACCACACACGACGCAATACGACTAGCGAATGCAGGCGGGATATCGGCGTGCGTCGTGATCCTACCGCAGTTGCGTTCCTGTGCCAAGCAATCTTACGCTTGTAGAGCTTTGCTGCACACCGCATTCTTGGTCTTGCCCTCCTGCGGCAGAACGGACAGTTCGGCTGCTCATCCTGGAGCGCCCGATACGGTGCTGACCCGGGAGAATACTGGCTCAGTCAGGTTGAGGTCCGTTTACTTTCGGGACTGGCATTGGCTCATATTCATGGTCCCGGTGTAGCTCGTTTGCCATGTAACAGATCTGGACGTGTCTGCAATGCAGTACAGAAGAAATAGCTACGCTTCTTGGGTACTCGCTCGTTTTCATACAGTTTTGTTTACCGGTTGGCGTTTTCCAGCACGTTTTCCCATGCGGCAGCACTAGGAACTTTTCTTGTTAAGCGAAAACGATCACACTTTTAGCTACACACGCACGTTATGTATCGGGCAGATGTTCATTTTTTCCGCACCATTGCGTTGCAGTCTCCACTACATGGCTGTCACGCTCACCGGGTGGCATTTGTGCATGCTCATGAAGGGCTATCCAGATTCCTCGGTCCTTGTGCATCGCACCAAAACTCCGATGACACGAGGCGAGGCCGTACCCTAGGAAAATGAAAGGGACCCAACGGTTTATTTCAAGGCAGCGATACCCGTAAGCCTGCCGCCGCGGGCAATAGCTGGGACTGTGTCTTAAAATCCACCCTCCCAAAATGGGTAGAAATGCACACCCAACCATGTTGTTTTTTAGCCCCAATACAATCTTAAGATGGCGCCCTTCAAGGCTTGCGCTGGATTGCAAGGTTGCGCGGCAATTAGCCATATACTTGCACGGGCAGTTATCAAACCACAAACAAGTGTGGCAACGGTGTAAACCCCAACATCCGCGCGGCACCTGCCTACGTCACGGCCTTCTCCGAAGTGGACAAGACAGAAGAGGCCTGGAGATAAGCCTATATTTTGTGGCTTATGAACTGTCATAAATGCCCTTTCGTCTTCAGTGCTTAGCAAATGTAACGCTGGTAATGTGATGCTTTCACAATGCACACAGATTACCGGCAATCTCGGGAGCTCCCTCCCCCCCCCCCCAAAAAAAGAGAAGTAAAATGATGCTGAAAAAGGTCAACTCAAACACATCTAAGGTTTTTCCATTTTGGGTTTCCTATCTTCTCACCCCAAACAGTTCCCATTTTCCCACACAAGCCGTGTGTTTACATGGCTTGTGCTTAATTGCTTTATTACTTTCTTTGCTCTTTTCTTTCTTAGTGTAATGTGCTGTCTTCCAACTCCAGACGCCTTTTTTTAGTTAACGTGAAAGTGTTCAAAAGTGTGATATACTTCTGTAGCGTTCGAATTTGTGCCATCGCTCCAACTAGAACTGTTCCAAATAAACAGGAAGCCTCAGTTACTTCTGTGGCAAACTGTTGTCTTTTGTGATATGGTTAATGATATAAATCGCCTCGCTTGTCCTGATCTTCGTTAACAAACCGCATTACTAACAGGCTACTAGCTGTGATGAGTATCCTAGCACCCAATGGTTTATGACAAGTTTGATGAATTTGCCTGGTGCGGCGGACAGGATCGGAATGGATCGAGACATGTGGAGGGAGCGGATTGATGGGTGGATTGGATCTTGACTAGCCAGACTGGCCGGGCAGGATCTTCAATATATGGAGTGTTCTATTGCATACTTCCCAGCAATCGTGGTGGCATCGTCGCTTCTGAACGTTTTTCGCCTGAGGTATCACTCGTGGTTGTCTGAACTAGTCGAGGGCAGAATTCCAGGCCACGTTTGCAGAGCGGGCCCCCCTGGCACTAGCTGGCTCTCCGTGGCGCTGGGCCAGCGCATCAGAGGTGCGCTGACTCGCAAAATTGCCCGAATAACTGGCCGGGCCACTGGTAATCTCGCCAGCCCCTAGTCCAGGGTAACTTCCAGCCGGCGCCACATCGGCGTATTAAGTGTGGAGCCGGGGTGCGGCGATTTAATTAGAGCTGCCATAGACGGCTGCAGCCCGGGCTGAGCATTAAACCGCGGCGCCGCGCCGGCAGCGTTCGGTCATGACTCGCCGACCTGAGGCGAGCGGTTCAGGTCAGGCGCCCACCCCAGCCGCTTGGCCAGTCGGCTCGTCACGGTACCTGGTGACCTCGCACTGCACCAGGGCGTCGGACTTGCACACTGCGCAGCCGCTGTGGAGACGCACGCGGCCGAGTGTGTCACCGCAACGGAGAGCGCCTCTCATGCGTCCCCGCAGTCGGGTTTGCTCCGCAAAGACAAACTGCTTGGTTTGATTTTCTGCTTTTGTTTGGTTTGGATAACAGCTTCTTACCATTCGTGGCTATTGCGGGGCAATCGGGTGAAGAGGAGTACGTAGATGTAGGACAATACACCGAAAACGCATTTGAATAGGTTGAAAAGGTCATGCCTAGTTAGTGGCTTTTCTGAGACCTAGGCGCATTTTAAAACTATGCTACATTTTAGGCCATCCTAAAATGGTGTTCTTGTGTATGGAATGCTTTTATTTCACGGCTGCACCTAATAAAATGAACTTCGTTAGAAGCACATTGCAAAAAGTGTCGTTCTTGTAGGCTTCTGGTAGAACGACTTTTGAACGGTGACCTAACCTGACCTGACAAATTTGTAGGAACAGAAATGATCAGTATGGACTCCTCGCAGCCTTATTGTTAATATCCGTGGTCCAAATATCCGTGTTTACATGTCAAAATAATTTTAGACTGCATCTATCGGAACCACCGTGTTTTACCTTTCCTGACCACTGGTGACTTCACATTTGACCTAAGGTGAAATATTTGATGTACATTCGTCATATCTACGAGACCTTAACAACGCTATCTTTGTTTTTCTCATGCAGCGGCTGGAGTTTGGACATCCCAAGAAGAAATCCGACTCCCCGGCCAGACGTGGTTTTCTCAGCCTCCGGCCGGGCGCGGGCTAAGGTCAGCAAACACCATATACGAAACTGCCCCTGATGATATTGTGGCGATTGTAACACATCTGAATGAGGTTTGTGCTTATATGCAGTGTAATGGAGTGAGTGGACTTCCCATGACTTGAAACATACAGCCTTTTGCTATGTCAGTGCGAGGCCATCAGTTGATTAATACAATTTCAGAAGGCATGGCCCTTGGTTCATTGACATGAGGTAGGCCTATATTTGGTAGACCCATGTTTGCGTAAGCTGTTAAGAGCATTGCGGGGGACATTATGCACGTAGAACAAACGGTAGTAATAGCCCCATTCCTCGTAGAACAACAAATAGGAGAATGGAGATTTAGACGCGTTGATATTTTGGCAACATGCCTTTATCGAAACGATTAGCAGGAGTATGTTCTGAATTACGTCTGTTATGGTGCATCATAAGATAATTAAGAAGTTACATTTGCTATTCGTTTCGAAAAAGCATGTTGCCGAAATATCAACGCATGTATATCTCCATTCTCAAGGTTTTTTCGTAAGTTGTTCAGTGCATTAGCTAGGAACATCATCCACGTAGATAAGACAGTAGCGTTAGCCTTATTCCATGGAAAAACCAGGACAATGGAGATATAGTTAGGCTGATATTTCAGCAACATGTTTTTAACGAAACAATAGCAGAAGATAAAACTAATCCTACTGTCTCCTGTTTTTTCTACGAAGAATACTGCTATTACTGCTGTCTTATCTGTAGACCTATATTTGGAAGCAGACCTTTGGGTCTATTAAAATGACGTAGATCTATATTTGGTAGACCTATATTTGGAGGTAGACCTTTGGTCTGTTGACATAAGGTATCTTTACTATATTTTGATTAGCTGCAAATCTAAATTCTACGCTCTTCCTGCTCATTTTGAGGTGAAAACTGGGATCAGTTATCTGACATTTACTTCGGTGCAATAGAAGCTCCATTATCCAAGTACCTTGACCACTACTTTCTTAGCAACATCACTGGTGTTGGCCAAAGAATACTGTGCATTAGATGACGACAACCCGGGCTTTTGTGCACACATTGACAAAAAACCCTAAAGGTGAGGAGAACTGGCAAGATACAGATTGCAATAACTTCATATCTGCGGGATAACAGCGGATCAGCACTGTGACACAGCGGGCTTTAGCGGGCTGCACCACCAGCTGGCCGTGGCGGGCCCGTCTGCAGGCTGATCTTATCGATAAAGTTGCGCCTCTTGTCTTGGTTCCCTGCTCCTGGTTGATTATTTCATAAGCCACATCTCCTAGTTCCTGCAACCTATTGCTTGTTTTGCAAACACACCCTGTTTCCTAGTCCTCATTGGTTCTTTTACAAATACTTGTATGTGTTCCTGGCTTTACTGGCTGCTCCACAGGACAAGACCATAGTTTCTGGCCCCCACTGGCTTTCCAAAAACATCAGACCCCAGTTCACTGGTTCCCACTAGATTTTGCGCGGCTCGGGTTCATGATTTCCACAGGTGTTTTGGTCCCCACTGGAGATGCGTTTCTCAATCCTTGCTCCCTGTTGACTTTTATCTCATCCGAGTCCAATTTTTTCGTCCATCTTTTTTCTATTCGACTTTTTGTCCGGACACCACGTGGGGGGGGGGGGGGGACCCACAAGCCGACAAGGTTGAAAACTGCATGCATGACAGCGTGGTGGCGACGTGTGGTGAAACACCTTTTCTGTCGTGTTGAACACCGAAGCGCGTCTACGGTGGCCGGCCACTATGCGTGTTGTGGCGTCGAACAAATCACCGGTCGTTCCAGCCTGGTGCCACCTTGCGAAGCAACTGGATCAACATGCATCCTGTTGTCCGCAGTTTTGACAGCTGATGTGCAATTAGAGGGTCCGGAAATTGGCCAAACATGACACGATCAGACGGTGTCTCCGGTGACAAGTACTCTGTTGCGTCTCGAACCTCCGTTAAATGGAATGCTTTGATGTGGCCCGCTGCGTTGTCTGAATGGGGGAAATCCTGAGGAACACAAAAACAAGGCTTGACATGGCCCATGCTAACCTTTATGGTAGCTGTCGGGTGAGCTGGCTGCGCTGAACGAAACCCGGCGCTGAACCCATTGTCAGCACCGTCGCATCGTCACACACCCGGCGTCAGTACTCATCCTCAGTGGCGCTTGAGCAACGATAGTTATATCTATCTGGACAGCTGGGCGAGAAAATGCAGAATGGTGGCCGCAAGGCGAACGGGCAGACCCCCCTCCCCCCCCCCCCCACACACACACATTTAGCATGGCGGGGTGGCATTGTGAACTTCACGACGCAAGCCTGCCAAGAACAACTTTTGGTACCTCTTGTGATCCTTTTCGCTCGTGCACGTTCGCTATACCAGACGACAAAACATGGCATGTTATGATTGCATCGGTAC
>NW_023597054.1:33785158-33814195 GCF_011947565.3 Pollicipes pollicipes | reverse complement strand
TATGAAAACGAGCGAGTACCCAAGAAGCGTAGCTATTTCTTCTGTACTGCATTGCAGACACGTCCAGATCTGGTACATGGCAAACGAGCTACACCGGGACCATGAATATGAGCCAATGCCAGTCCCGAAAGTAAATGGACCTCAACCTGACTGAGCCAGTATTCTCCCGGGTCAGCACCGCATCGGGCGCTCCAGGATGAGCAGCTGAACTGTCCGTTCTGCCGCAGGAGGGCAAGACCAAGAACGCGGTGTGCAGCAAAGCTCTACAAGCGTAAGATTGCTTGGCACAGGAACGCAACTGCGGTAGGATCACGACGCACGCCGATATCCCGCCTGCATTCGCTAGTTGTATTGCGTCGTGTGTGGTCCCGGTCACTCAGCGCTCGACCTGTCCGCTCCGGGAGGTACCGAGCCGGTTGGCTGACCAAAATGATATATTTGACCTTGCTGACCTACCGGCCGGTCACACAAAGATTCGGTAGGATGGTGTGACCTGTTGCGTAACCCTTAGTGGGTAATCTAGGACCGCTGTGTAACTTCTGCACATTGCATGTTACCGTTTGCCCTTGATCTCTTGCATATGAAACGTCTGGTAGTGTGATATTTATCGGGCTTTATTAACTGCATTGCCCCAGCAGCACAGTTAATAAAACCCAAATGATTTGTGGCCGGCAATTTCTTTGGAGCTTGTCTCACTATTCAATACAAGCACCCATGCGAGTGCTCACAACACAAGTCAGATGCATTTTGACCATGAAACCAAATACAGTCACAACAAATCGTCTCTTTCCAGAAGTCATGCACACCGTTCAGCATTATCCGGACATGGCTGGTCATCTCAGCCAGTCTTGTCTTGTGTGATAAGGGGAATTTCTCGTTTCACCGCCGATTACTCGCACCCAGAACCTTGCGTTTTCTGAATGAGCGCTGCGAGACGAGGGTTTATGTAACACTGCGGCTCAGACCGGACCACCGTGCGTGATGTGGTGCGAATAAACCGGTCCCAGAGGGCTAGCATTAGCTGAAATGATTCGCTGCAATCCACCTAGCAGCAATACGTCTCCATTTTTCTGGGCAATGCTGGTCCACAATTCATACCTCTGATCAGCGCATGAATCAGGGGACCCGGCGATATCTGTGAAATTGGTGAAGAGGCGTAAGTTTGCGCGTGGAGCTTGCTGGGAACGGCCCGGCCCAGTCGGTCTGCTCAGTGTCATTTAGAACTTCTGGATCAGCAAAGCATGCCGCCCACCGGTTGGGCGTTGACTGTAAATCTGTCAGTTGCGACAGTTGCAACTCATAAAAAGCCCAACTGTGATATTTTTCATGATTAACAAAATATGTGGCAATGGATATGCTAATATGGGCAAACGCGGCCTTCCATCTCGACGAATATATATATATATATATATATATATATATATATATCTAAACATAAAGAGACACAGACATCAGGCCAACAAGGACCGCAAGGGCCCATCAAGGATGACATGCCCACAGGTGCGCACCGATCCTTGAACACTAATCTTACCACCTGCCCCTGCCTGAATTTAACTACAAATGAGATCCTTACACCGAAGAACTTGTTCAAACGAATTTCAGATGTTACTAGAGAGAGAATTTTACAAACTTTGTTTGGCGGTGCATTCCAATCATTCACTTCTCTTGGACTAAATGACTCTAATAAATGATCTGCCTCTACATAGTTCTACTCCTACTTCTTACTAGTTAAAACTGGTTTCTTCTAAAGGCGGCGGCACACTGCCATGGATTCAGCGACGTCAATTTTTGGGGAATCGTGCAATCTGATGTTACAACGAAGTGTTAGACGAAACCATACATCTCTGAGATGCCATGTTAGGCAACACAACGATTGAATGAATAAATTTCGTTGACCTAGGGTCAGGTATGAAGGGCAGACCAAGGTCAAAACCAGCCTGTTTCATTTCTCCAGGGCTTGCTGCGTGGAATTGCTTCTGGTGCTCATTTCAAATTTATTGATAACAGGAACCGCACTATACATCATCCACGGACCTCTTTAAGGTCAGAAAACATCACTCACCAATAATGACAGGTCAACACTTTGCTCTTCGGAAAACACTGCCTAGCGGAATATTTGTCGGTTATTCAAATGCAAAATACAAAGCAGTATTCTATGATTTTAGTGACCGTGACCTTCAAAAGAGCAAACAAAGTCACTGCACTTAAATGAGCATGTGGCATTTTGCTTAGAGCAGTTGCCTAGGTTCTGGGGCACCTAAGATGCTAACCTGGGGTTTGAGCTTGTTTAACGTTATTTGACCCGAAGGTCATGACCAAGAAACCTCAAACTTCAACCCAAGTAAGTTCACGTACAGACCAACACACTGTAGAGATCTCAGGGGATGAAATTGGCCCCCGACCGAGCGAAGGATATCTAATAGGGTGTGTCACCGAGAGGCTGAATCTCTTGGAATTAACTGAGGCAAAGCTTTTCCTTGGCAAATGAATTAATAATTACCTTTCAGGCCTTTCGCACCGCACCAATGTTGATATTCGTGACGCGAGAGCAGTTCTCCTCCCATGGAGCAATGCAATCCCATTCGATACTAGCGCCACCTGTTATACGCTCTGGAGTCGTGCTCCAACAAGCCTCAGTCTTGCCACTTTCCACACTGCGGGTGCCTTGTGGATTAGGTATGAAAAAGGCAGCACGAAGAACACCAGCAAAACGTTGTCAGCTTACTTAAAAAAACATTAATTTTTGGTAAAAACCCAAAGCCGTGCAATTGTGAGAATGCTCGAAAAGACCGGGGTGGGTTCAAGATTGCGATTGTTTACGCACCACTGTGATGTTGATTTGTAGTTTACAAGCTTGTTGCGTGGTCAATAAAGTTTTTTTTTGGTTTAGTTTCGCTGGTACTGAAACATTCCTTTCGAACAATGGTTGCATAAGCATTCCGAAGGCTACAGGTCACGCACAAAACATTTTATGATGGGTCACTCGGCTCCTCTGTCTACCAACTGCCGACTACGGGAAAGCCTTTGTGCAGGCACCGCAGGCTTACCCTGGGGTCATATGACCGGGCTACGACTGTGACTAGGGAAGCTCGCGAGGTGCGGAGGATGGTCAGACAACTCTGGGGGCGTCGTGGCTCGGCCGTCAATGAAGCAGCGTCTGCTGCTGAGCTCGAGTCGCCTCTCTCGCCGGCTGCTGAGCCCGCGCCGCCTTCTGAGCCAGCGCCGGCAGTTAGTGCTGAGCTCGAGCCTGCTTCGGACCAAGTGGTCTCAGCGCTGGCAAGTCGGCCGACAGCACGGATTCTGACGCGGCTCCATACGAGGTAGAAGGTGGCGACGACTTCGACTGTTCGTTCCGGGTGAGACCGCTGACACTGCAGATCGTAACGCTAGCTGCAGATCGTTAGCATAGCATGCGGATCGTAGCATAGTTAGCAGATCGTAACGATCTGAGTAACACCACTCCGGCGGCTGACATCTGTAGTGGCTCGGACCGGGCCGCTGCTGCTGTCATCACCTTCCAAGAAGACAGCAGAGACGGGCTGGCTGCTTGAAATCGAATATCGTAGGCCCTAAGGAGATCTGGCGCGCAAGAAGCGGAGCGAGAAAGGAGACGGCTCATCAAAATGCTGAATCAATCCAACAGTCAGGTTTGATCATCCTCTACTTCGATGACCGAGAAGACAGGACCTACATGAGCCACACACAGCCACGCAAATGCCGTCGAAAAACACGCTCCTGTCATCGCTGAGCCACGCAGCCGCTACATGACTAACTTTACTCCCGAGTCGGCTTCGCCCCGTACTTGCTCAACGAGCTACACTCCGTGAGCCTGCAGTACGACGATCACGTCAATGTGCTCGGCTGCGGTGGCACGGCCGTCAACACCGGGACGACAGGCTGTTTGAGCCTGTGTTTCGGCTGTTTGAGCTGGCCCCCGAGTCAACCGTGCATCTGTCAGATGCACATCAACGAGCTGAATCTCCACCATCTGCTGCTGAACCTGGACGGCACGGCCACGGGACCGAAATTTTCTGGACCCATCGGCAAGACCTGCGCCGGAGAGGTCTGGGGGAGTACCGTTGTGACGTTTGAGCCCATGCCGGGGCACGTGCCCAACTTGCCGGTCGACCTGATCCAGCAGCTGAGCACCGACTAGCAGGTGCTGTACCTGCTGGCCTAGGGCGTTCAAAACGGCTCCGTCCGGATCGCGACGGCCCGGCGGCGAATCGGGCCATCTAAACATGCCAGGTGTATATGAAAACGTGCTATTTTCGATTTTATAGCAATGGTTGTTTCAACTTTGCCACGTATCATGCCGACCAGTCACACAGCCTCCACTGCGAGACCTCAGCGACGGTGAGCTGCGGGACACAGCGCAGGCTCCGCTGGCCATCCCACCCTATCCGGCTCACACCCAGGCGGTGGAGAGGGCCGTGCGCATTGTCACCGAGGCGTGTTTGGCGGAGGTGGGAGAGGAGGCGCGGTATGGCCTCAACATGGCCAAGCTCAGGCAACGCCAGATTGTCCCAAGCGGCAAGTCTAAGACAGATCTGCTCTGGAGGTTTGCTTGTAATGATCAACTAATCATATCCTCAAAAGTATCAGACTCCCGTTTCGACTTCTAGCTGCTATATAATCGCTTGAATCTTTATCGACTTCTATGCCTCAATTGGTCAAAACGCAAATCGGCAACGCATACATGATTACGAGATGCACTGCGTCCTCTTTTCAGCAATTCCATGATTGTTGTGCTTCTATAGCAGCCGCTTTAAATGCATCTGCCACATATGGTTGTTACAGTAGGCCACAGCAAGGCAGCCGCCGCCGTCGCCGTCGCCGCACCATTCCGTCCGCCCGCCGTCCGGATGCAGGACAGTCCTTCGAAAGAGGGTAGACCGGAGAACGCGCCGCTTGACCAGCGCTCGGTGCCCCCACAGGCGGCATGTACTGAGTCTCTGCCTTCTGGTTCAGCAGCACGGCGGCAAGAAAGCTGGAGACGTGCAGCCCACAGAATGGCGACGGCAGCACCGCGCATCAACCAGCCTGGCAGCGGCTAGTGTAGCAGTGCCCAGGCACGCGCCGCATGACAGAGTGAGACCAGCGCCGCACTGCCAAGAACGTCTGGAGCTAGAGCTGGAGTTTCGGCAATATGTAGAGCCCAGCTGCGACGGCTCCCCTGCTACTGTGGGATCTCCGTCATCACGTGTTTCGGGTTTCCGATCTCTGAGCGACCCTTGTTTGGGCCGGTGCATCGAATATGCAGTCTAAGCCAGACCCAAGATATGTATGAGGCCACCTTAACCCCCTCCCCCCCCCCCCGTCTGCGGCCGTGGTGCACGTTGCGGACCTTGCTAGATTTATTAAGTTGCACTCCAGGCAATATTTTCTGAGGCATGTGCCACGCATGGTTTGTTTGTAGCACGTAAACTGTCTTAGAAAAGTGAAAGCCCAAAGCAGTAGTAACCAACGTACTCGTGCGAGTTCGTGCTCAATGACACGTAAATGCCCGATCCGCATTTTAGACCGTGGCCCGGGGCATTTTCGTACGACGGCTTAAGGAGCGCTCAGTTGCATCGTTTCCGTACGGAAAGCTGTGTTGTACTGCTTGCCGCCCACGGTCTGGTGTTACCCGCGGCGATCAGCGCCGCCCAGCATGTGGTGACTGCAACGCTGGGCTCGGCTTTCACCGTTGTTTCAATCGGCTTGCGCGTCACGAATTTAAGCTCTTGGGAACAACTTTTGCTATGCCGCCTACTTTTGGGCTCCAGCGCCAAAAAAAAAATTGTCTCAGTTGGCTCTGTTCCTGGTGGCACACCCTAGTATCCAACCGGCCGCCCGGGCGCGTGTTTAAGATGAAGCCAGAAAAAAAATAAATTTCACTTAGTCAGAACCCGTCAAACATCAACAAAGCTTAAGACTCCAACCTTAGTATAATTGGGTCGGAAACCAAGCCCCTGTCGTCCATACGGCTCCTGGGAATGGCGGTTGACTAATGCGTGTCGTGGGACATTCACATCGACCACTTCGTTAGAATGCGCAACGCCCCTCTGTTATCACTTTATCAGTTCCGCCACGATTTTTCGCAGGAAATGTTAAAATTGCTGATCGGAACGCACGCATTTCTTTACATTTCATACCGCATCTCTGTGTTGGGCGGGACAGCCAAAAATCAGCTAGCTCGGATCAGCGACATTATAAACTTCGGTGTTCGGATCAAAGACATAAACTTTAGTGCTCGGATCAAATACATCGTTAACTTCGGTGGTCGGATCGTGACTGACGTGCGGCATCGGGAGAGGCTCGGTCCGGGGTTGACGTCCCTGGATTGGCCCAGGTGGAGCATCCAACGTTCCTGGGTCGGGCCCTGATGTAAGAGAGGGACCTTACAAAGTATAGAGCCCTTCGCATCCAGCTCAGCCAGCTGACGATCCGTCACATGTTTGTCACTCGCTCCACGGTGTCTCGCCGGGCCACTGCTCACCGAGCCGGAGCTCTGGCGCTGCCGAGGTGCAAACTCTCGGTCACACAGAGGGGGCTTCGCTACCGTCCTGCCGCCTTGTGGAACCAGCTGCCTCCAACCGTCGCTGAGAGTCCGATTCTGTCCGGGTTTCGTGCGTCGTTGAGAGCGCTGGAGGCCTGAAAGATGCCTGCTCTGTGCTTATCTACGCTGTTTTTTGTGAAACTCCACTAACTAATAATTTGTCCTCGCTATGTGTTTACGTGCCTGTGGATTGTTCCCACAACTATTGTCGCCATCTTGTCCTGGTGCGTGTCTGCCTTGCTTTGTAACCTTTTGTTGTTTTTTTCCTCGCATATGATCATTCTAATCCTGAGCAATCATACTGCGTTGATGGGTTTCAGATCCAATACAATACAATACAATAGAGCTGGCCAAACACGAGCACATAACGATATTTGGCTCCGCGAACACCACCAGCGCTGCACCGCCATCTCTCGAGAGTTTGAAGTACAACAAGTTAGTGCAAGGATTGCAGTTTCGCGCGGCTAGTGCGGTGGCACCTCAATCAAACAATGACGTATGCAGGGAACAGTCACTTAAAGATATTGGGTCGTCTAGAGCAGTCTTTCCACGTGAAAGTACACCAATGGTTTTAAGCTGACTGATGTTATCGCATCTGGTGCTTGCCTCCATGTCCTCAAATCTGGACCATTCTCTTAAATTACGTCGTGGTACGGGGACTTTGTGGCAGGCTGAATATGTCCCTGATAGCCAATGAACAAACTGGAAATGTAAGAACAAGTGCAAGCTTGATACTAGACATAATGTCCGGGACGCATTCGACGTGGCGTCTATAATCTTAAAGTATTTTCAATGAGCCTCGGGCACATGGCCACAGTGACGTGGTCAGTCGGTCGAGCAGTGATGCAGTAGGATGCAGTAACCTGTTTTTAACGGGGCCTCTGAGCCTTATGTGTGACGTCTGTTGATGACACGACCGCTTGCTCTTGGTTGCTTCGAAAGTGAAAGTCCGGTGGCGAGGTGTTTCTGTTTTTAGGGTTTACGCTCAGATTCTTTATGACTGTAAGAGCAAATATAGCACCCTGAAATCGTTACTTTACAGCATGAACTGCTTCATTACCTTGACTTCGTCGAGTGTACCAACTGGTGAGAAATGTTCTTTGCACCATTTTGTAAGTTTTGCATTATTTAAGTTTATTTGCATGCACACAAATACAATAGACATGGGTGTTTGTTATGGGAAAGACCAGACGTAATATTCAGCAAATTTTTGCCTTCTACATAGAACCTCTGATGTTTTTGAAATAAATCCAAAAGAAGTATAAGCAGACTGAAATCCAAGATAAGGCTATGCACAACACACCATTTGATTACATTCCACCAAGATCATCCCGTTCCGTCACTAGGCACGCTTCCTGGACGCCTCCTGGTGCACAAAGCGTAAGTGTGTGTCTAATGACTGATACCCTACCACATGCGATAATGCCGCGCACAACATCCTAGCTAATTACACTCTTTTGTTCAACCAGAAGCTAAATAATCATGAAAACAGCCATAGATGGTGCAACACTGTGAAAAAGCTGAGGCATGACTCAGTTTGCAGAACATTAAACCATAGCCGGCTGCTGAGTCATTCGCCCAAATGCTACCAGAGAGCGCAGCAACGCCAGACACTGGCAGCGAGCAGATTACCGGACGGTGATGAGGCAGGCCCTCGCACTGCAGGGACAACAGAGTCGAAGCCGGCAATGGCTGCAGAACCGGACACATGCAGGGCAGGGGACTGGGCACCTGTACGGCTGCTGGCCGGGTGGGTGGGCTGCAGAACCGGACACGTGCGAGGCAGGGGTTTGGTCACCTGTACGGCCGCTGGCCAGGTGAGTGGGCTGCAGAACCGGACACACGCAGGGCAGGGGACTGGGCACCTGTACGGCCGCTGTCCGGGTGGGTGGGCTGCGGAACCGGACACGTGTGGGGCAGATCAGGCACCTGTACGGCTGCTGGCCGGGTGGGTGAGCTGCAGAACCGGACACGTGCGAAGCGGAGGACCAAGCGCCTGTACGGCTGCTGACCGGGTGGGTGGGCTGTAGAGCCGGACACGTGCGGGGCGGGGGACCAAGCACCTGTACCGCTGCTGGCCGGGTGGGTGAGCTGCGAACCCGGACACACCGTTGAGCAGCCGAGCCTGACACCGGCGTTGGCAATCCGGACACCTGCGTGACAGCACACATGGTTATCAGCAGCACCAGTTATCAACGTTGATGCTCAGACCCTGCCGATCCGGTTACCAGCAGTGGTTCACCGGCTCCGCCAGCCGAGTTACCAGCAGTGGTTCACCGGCTCCGCTAGCTTGGTTACCAGCAGTGGTTCACCGGCTCCGCCAGCCGAGTTGCCAGCAGTGGTTCACTGGCTCCGTCAGCCAGGTTACCAACAGTGGTTCACCGGCTCCGCCAGCTAGGTTACCAGCAGTGGTTCACCGGCTCAGCCAGCCGGGTTACCAGCAGTGGTTTGCCGACTCCACCAGCCGGGTCATCAGCGGCACATAGCGCACCGGCTGCCCTGACCCGGTTCTAACCGGGTCAGAGCCGGATCAGTCCCGGGTACAATGGTTCGACCGCTCTGTTGGCTCAGTCATAGGTGTTGCACCCGCGGTGCACCGATGCTATCTAATACAGCCATCAGCAATGCTCACTCATTGCATCCACCTGTGTGTGAGCAGCGGTGTTCTGGATGTGCTGAGCTGATGACCGGCAGCAGTGCCGACGGCGCAGCAACACCACGCTCGGTCTCAGGCATCCCGCGCAATCAGCACGATGGCCGCCCAATTCGCCAACGTATTGATGCTTTAAAAGCACCCGTTGACGTCATGGTTTGACAGCACCCGTTGATGTCATGGTTTGAGAGCACCCGTTGATGGCATGGTTTGGGAGCACCCGTTGATGTTGTGGTTTGAGAGCACCGGTTGATGGCATGATTTGAGAACACCCGTTGATGTCATGGTTTTGAGCACCCGATGACGTCATGGTTTGAGAGCACCCGTTGACGTCATGGTTTGAGAGTACCCGTCGATGTCATGGTTTGAGAGAACCCGTTGATGTCATGGTCGAGGATTTGGCTAGCACTGGGCAATAATGTGCTCCACTGTGGCAACTTGTCCGTATCGACACCCAGGGCTCGGAAAGACAAGCTTTTGTTGACATATCTCCAGTCACAGTCGGTCAAAGACATTCCGAGACGTTAGGGGTGGGTCGGAGCCACCACCTACATAAATCTGAAGCAAAATTATCGCGTACGAATGGGAATGTACCGTAGAAAAACCACACATTCGATGCATTTGTTTATTACGTATGACCTTAGGAACTGCTACGACTGAAGGGGAAATGGAAGATGGACGTGCCCTGAAAGCACGGAGGAAAGTATATAATGAGAGGGTCATGTCACCCAGATGGCTCGCACCCATGCTGAGCAGGCCACGCCCGCTCAGTGTGCCCAGGTCAGGCTAGGTCAGCAGCCAGTTCCGCCAGGTCCCTCTCCAGCGCGTCCACGCGTGCTCTGCCGCCTAGCCGCCGTGCCGCGATCTCCTCCCTGCGCGCGTGCTCGGCCCGCAACTGATCAAAGTAGTTGTACTCCTTGAAGTACTTGACTTTGTTGTAGTACTCGATGGCCAGCGAGCACGGCAGTGCGGCCGTCTCCTCGCGACAGCTCAGCGTCAGCTGGTCGAACAGCGTGCCATTGTTGCAGAAGAAGCTGGCGGCAAAGCAGGTGCTGTGAAGGCTGGGCGTTCCATGACACGCTGTGACCGATCCAGTTGAGAGGGTGTGTTTCCAATTCCGGTCAATAACAAACAATAAATTATTGTTATGCCCACGGTAGAAGGTTACTGAGTTTGAAATCCTCCCTAACCTTTCCTGTGTTGTTTCATTCTTTACTTCTTACTATAAGCTGCATGCGGTGGGCAAGGCATCGGTCTCCAAAAACGAAAACTAATCCAGCCAGAGCGACTTTTCAGCACATCGTGTGGCTACATTAGAGCTAAGGACTTCGGCAGACTTCGGTTAACGCGTCGCTGCGCGCAAACAGGCTAGGTCACGGCGGCCGACCGCTCACCTGTGCTTCAGGTTGACCTGGGTGCCGTCGTTGCGGGTCATCGGCGAGCAGATGTGGAACACCTGACAGTCGGCTTCCATGTCTGCGTAGTAGCCGTACGGTCGGTCTTGACAGCTGAAGATTCCAGGTCAAGTCAGGTCAACAGCCATCGGTGGGTGCTGCGGTGCCAGAACCGTTCTGGACTGTTTTTCAGCTATTCACATCATTTGTGGGAGCAGCTGCTTTTCAGCTGTTCACGTCACGTGTGGAAACAGCTGCTTCCAGCTGCTCATGTCATGTGTGGAAGCGGTCCAAAAAGACGCCTGATTATGGATCACTAGTGCGATGCAAGGCTGTTGTTAAAAGCCTACCTGCTGAAGGGAACCCCTGACTTGTGGTTATTTGAGAGACCGCTCTGTGCGGCTTGGGTGACGACAGATCTAACGTTAACTTATCTACCCAGAGGTAGCATCGGCATCGCCGCGGAAAAAAAAAACGTGTCGTGCAGGAAAGTGATAAAGATGAACCGCAAATGCTGAGTAGTCCGCTCAAGACGCACTGATTGGCAACCAGATTACAAGTTAGCCCGATGCTCGCTAAATCGGAGCAAGCAATTTGAGGACGAAGTGTTGGTTGAAGAAAAGTTATGTCTACACAGACGGCTGGACGCTGGGCTGGCTGGGCTGGGCTGGCATCGGGCTGGACGCTGTAGGGAGAGTTGAAAACGACGTCCTGAAGGACGTCCATCCAAAAGAGGCCTAAACCTGAAGCGACCGGGGGCTTAAAGTCTCAATCCAAGTTCCGGAAAAAATTGCAGCTTGTCTTAGATAATTCCAACAAATCTTCGGTACTTGACATATGATTAATTGGTAAAGGTTATTATGAATCCGTAGAATCTTAAAAATCTTACATCCGATCTTAAAAATCGATGGAAGCCCAGGTCACAGATTTGAAGGCATGCCAGGTCACCATCAGCAGTCACATTAGGTAGTTTTGTCGGTGTTAGAACAAAACAGTTGGTTACAACAGTTTGTGATCGATAAGTCAAGGTGGCGTTCTCATTTTAATAACGATGGCTTCGATGCTTTTCTATAACCGGCGCCTGGCTGGAGGTCTGAGACAGCCGCGTCCGCCGGGGGAAGAAGCTGACTTCCTCCTGGGATCTCTATTTTCCACACGCCGTATAAGAAAACAGAGGCACCGTTTTGAGGGTCCCGTCAAATCATGAATAATGTACGCGAACTTTTTGCAATCTTCCTATTCTCTCTATTCGCAATCTTTTCGCAATCTAATATTTCACAATCTTTCAGGTATTTTACGTCACCTTCGACACTATCAAGCATGTGACATCATTATATGACTGTGACCTCATCAATTTTGAGAAATTCCAGTGGTGAAGCCGCGTTCATTTAGTGTTCCACAGGTTGAGTGAAACCTTGCCACTTAAATTTAAACCTGTTCTACAATCATCGCAGACAAGCGCCCGATGTGGCTCAAATTGCCCGTTAAACGAGAGCAGCATTAGAAAGACTTTCCCCGCGTTGTTTTGCAACCGAACCCGGTCGCACAGTGGGGCAGTGCTCATGACATGGCGGCACAATGCAATCAGGGACATCTTGTAATGAATTTGAAGCTCCAACCACAGGCTTTCTCATGCGCTTACATTCAAAAGCCGCTTTTGAAACTTCCCCACCTGCTCACCGAACCATGAGCTGATGGTTCGGTGAGCACGCCGCAGAATTGTTCACAAAGTTCACTAAACAGAGCACTCAAGCAACGGCCAAGTTCTCCGCACTGGCAGAGACATGTGAGATATCTGTGGCCGGGATGGGGAGGGTTGAGTCAGCAGTCTCGACACCACTTTACCTTTGAACGTGCCATGTCAGGGGTCATTCGTGGACTTCAGCATGCACACGGGGGTCCGAGACCACAGATGGACGCGCACCGCCTGGTGTTGGGCAATTCACCATTTCAAACCGGTTCCAGCACAGCTAAATGATCCCACGGTGTCGGCAGTTCCATCAGCGGCAGCGAACATCGGACGTTAAAATGTGAGGTTAATGAAGACACTATCGTTCGAGAGCGATACGGCCTGATACAAACAGATATTGTCGGTACTCTTGGACTGCAGAGACACGCTTTGTTCAAAATGAAATGATTTCCTTGCTAGTTTATAGAGACCAGATTCCATTGGCGAGGCTGGCATATGCACTTGTACAAGCTCCATACCAGCATTCCACCACATACATTGGCTGGTGCAAACGTGCAAAGCAGTCGAACTATGGGCCGAAATTTTACCTTAAAACCCACGTGCAAAGTGTTTCGTATGAGTAGTGCGAACCGCTCGATGCCAGTAAGGAATATCAAAACGTGCACGTCACCTAAAAACTTGGTGCATCGGCTCGGTAATCCGAGTAAGTCTTTCAAAATTACAATGCCGCATATAAGACATCGTAGAGATCTCAAAGCCCAACACAACTTCCAGTCTTTACAGTCCGGCTGCTGTCCTTCATATGGTAAAACATGTCTGGCCAGTGCGCTGGCTAGTGCCTCCAAAAAGACTAATGGGACGACCAGAAGATGCGAGCAGCAAAAAACGCAATGAATACCGCAAGGCTGACCTGTTTTTTTTTCGGCTGAAGGCTATCCACTTCTTACTGGTGGCCCTGTGGTGGCCGAGATGCCACCACAGATGCTCAGAATCGCACCGCATTCCGATGAACTCAGACGGAAGGACTGGACGGGATTTGCCACAGGTGAATCCTTTTGCGCCCTCGCCAGGACGCAGGGCGCAACTCATCCGAGTTTTGGCAGATACATTTTGTGTCCATTTGCGGATCAAAGGATATTTTGGTAGAGTGAGTTTAAAATCAGTTACAGTTGATATAAACAGTAAACGGTCTTACATTGGTGGTGACCAAGCTACGAATGCATATTTCCAATCGTCTGCACGGTGAGAATGCGTAACATAATGACTCTGTAATATATGATTTGCACCATATCGACAGCACCACCACCTCTGGTGGTTTCTAAGACATGAAACATAGTTTTGTATAAAACATATAATCAGCATGGGCGGGTTTTTAACTGTTATTCGAGATCAAGATGAAGTAAGATAAAATGTCGAAATGATGTCGCGCCCACGATACAGCTGCATCTTGAAATTACAAGACTAGGGTGCTGTGAGGGTCTGTAAATGTTAGGTTGCTTCAGCCCATGTCCTTAAAATTGTCCATGGTAATCCTAGTAGGACTTTCTAAGGTGAATTCATATCATCTTCGTATATGAAAATTGTGCGCGCAAAGGCATCAAGGGTCAAAATCATGGCACCTCGTGGTGTAAAGTTGTATTTCCTCAAAATTTTGCTTGGAAATGAATGCAGCCATTTTGGCGGCGTTCGTAATTTGATGACATTCAGCCGTGAATTTTCGGCTATCTTTTGTGCAAATATCAAGTCCTGCAGTTTTAAACAATGCTGTCATCGGTCATCGAATACACAATTGAAAGTGGGTGAAATATAATTGGAAGTGGAAGCCAACCGGCCACGAACACTGGTCGACCGTGAGCGATGTTTGTTGACATAAAAACAAGCTAGACATAACCACTGTATTCATTTTAAGTGGAAGCTGGTGGTGATTTGGTGTTTTAGGGCGCGCCGGCATCGGGCCATTTTGCGCCCATAAGTGAAAGCTCACTATATTTTGAATACAATAGAGTGACAACAATCAGACCTCACCGGAGTACTGTCCCAGCGTGCTTTCTGTTTGTCAGGTAATGTCTGGTTCCGGAAGACTTGTAACAATGAACGTATGAAATTTAACTGCGTTGTGATGTTTCTCAGGGCTCCCGTCTTTTACTACAGGCGTTGCATATTGTTTTTCCCAATCGTAATAACTACAAAAATGAAACCAAAATGTGCTTTGATGTCAGACTCCAACTCTGAAAGAGTATGCTTGAAATGTGGATATACCTGAAAGGAACCTCTTTTCGAAACTGTGCTTGGATTGCAGCCTCTGCTATGTCGTGGGAACATTTCGCCGCGAGATTTTAGTCGCTTGCGCTGGCTCCTGCACCGAATTATCTGCGCTGACGTCGCCGGCCCGTTGTGCAACAGCCCGGCACGGCACCGGAGCCGCCAGAGGTGCTCGCGGCCGCCCCTGCCAGCCGGGGTGGGGTGCCTGGGAGAGAGTGGCCCGCTGGCTGGGTGACGTGAGTGCCGGCGGGGGGCTAGGAGGAGCGGCCTCCCGGCGGAGTGAATGAGGGCCGGCGGGGGGGGGGGGCTGGGATGGGTAGCGGACCCTGGCGGAGTAAGGTGAGGGCCGGCGGGGGGGGGGGGGGGCTGGGACGGGAAGCGGTCCCTGGTGGAGTGAGGTGAGGACCAATGCCAATCATGCGGTCCAGCACGCCTGAGTAATGGAAAAAAACACCTGAGGGCACAGGTGCCAGGCCAACTCAGCTGTCACCACAGGCGATAAGCCTAAATCTCAATCCCGTTAACTCAATAAGGTAGCTAGCGACACTGAATAAGAGCAAATGACTCTTAAATAATTCATAATAAACAAGGCGAAAAATATGCGTTGAGCATATCGTTGCATTTGCATTGTGGCTAAACTTCGCTTGAATATCTTCGTCATGGTGATATTTTGTGAACGAATTTTGATCGATAGAGTATGGCGAACTTTCAAATCATTTGCAAGATTCTCTAATAGCGATAATGCCATGTATAGCAAATGCATCTCTTGCATGGCCATGCCGCGTCATTTTTTGCAGCATTTGATGTTTAGTAGTCATAGTCTTGAACCGTAAGTGGGATGGAAAATAACACTTCCAACCGCACGGCACACACCGAGAACCCGCCGCTCAGCCCGACAGCGCGGCCTTGAAGACCGGTCTCACTGGACAGCGGCGAGCTGAGGCCGACCCGTCGCACGACATGTAACCGTGACCCCTGACCCGCACTGACCTGAAGGTGGAGGGGCTGCGGTCGCCGATCACGCTCTGCGAGCCGCCGGGCAGGCCGCGCTGCTGAGAACCGATCTCATTGACGCCGAGCTCGGCCTCAGCGGCGATCGGCCGTCGGGCTGGCTGACGCGCGGGCGACGGCGGCGGCGGCGCCGGCGCCGGTTCGGTGGAGACGGCGCCGCGCTGCCGGCTCGCTACCGGCTGACGGGATGCCTGGCGGTCGCCGCTGGATGCCTTGGGCGACCCCGCGGCGGGGGACGCTCGGACCGGCTGCCGGCGCCGGCTTCCCCGGGCAGGGGGCGGCGCTGCTGGGGCCTCCGGGACGACAGCCTCCGTCGCGGACTCCGCACCGGTCACCTCCAGCTCCTCAGTCGTCGTCGCTGGCGGTGCTTCAGTGGGGGCTGCCGGCTCCTCGGTCGTTGCGGTGGCCGCCGGCTCCTCCGTGGCAGTGGTGCTGGTCGTGGTCGGAAGCGTGGCGAGAGGAATGCGAATGGCGGAAAGCCCAGGCAGCCTTCTCCTCGGGCCGCTCACGTCCGCCGGAGCCGCGATACCGGGCGGCGAGGGGATGCGACCTCTGGCGGATGCTCGCACGATGTTCCGACCGGGACCTCTCCGCACCGGTGGCGGGATCGTTGCCACAACGGTGGGCTCGGTGGTGAGGACAGTCGGTTGACTCCCAGACCTAGCCCGGGCCGCTGACAGCCGGCCGACGGGGGCCGCTACCAGCTTTCTGACCGGCAGCCGCTGAATCGGACGCGACGCCGGTGTCGTGGTGGGGGCGGTGGGTGGAGCTTGCGGTCGAGCCCGGACGGCTGGCGCAGATGTGAAGTCTGCCAACGCCGTCACTGCCGGATTCGTCAACCTCCTACCACCCTTCCTGCTGACCACCCGCACCCGCTTCCTGACGGACGCTGAGGAGGGCCGGTCGCCGGCAGTGCTCGCAAAGTCGGCCTCTGCTGCCGCCTCAGGCGCCGTGGCCTCTTCCGCCGGCACTGCGACCGCCGCGGCGGCGCTGGATGCGTCGGCCTCGGCTGCCACCTGAGGCACTGCGGCGTCCTCGGCAGGAGCGGCGGTCTCGGGAGAGCTCGCCGCGGCGGCGGAGGGCGGGCCCCGTCTACGGGCCACCCTGGACCGGACCTTAACAACCCTGCGTTTGGGCGCGCCGAGGGGGGCCTCGCCCCCACGCCGAACGGGGGACGCTCTTCGACCGACCACCGCCGGCTGCCGACGCCCTGACGCCGGCCTCCTGGACGGCAGCTGCTCCGACTCTTCCGACTGCAGCTGCTGGCCGGCCGTTAAGGTCGAGTCGGCTGCCACCGGCGCGCCGCCTTCCCCAAACGGGTTTTCCAGATCCACCACCCCTGAGCTCAGCTCGGCTGGCGTGAGGTCGCGCACAAAGAGCGACTCGCTGTCGACGATGATGTCATCCAGCACTTTGAACGGCGGGCTGAAGTCCGCCGCCTTCTGGCTGGCGGCGAACGCGCACAACACCAGCAACGAAACTGTAACAAAAAGGATCACGCAAGTTTCATGATGTGACAAAACCGTACTTGGTAGAAGCGACTTTTTCGGCAAGGAATGCGTTAAGAAACCACGAAAGAAATGGCGTTCTTCAGCAGCAGCAGAAGCTACATCAAAATTATATTACCATCAACAACCTGAAGTATTTTCTTTCATACTTGCCCGCCCAATTTCTACGCTTACTCTTCTTTTGACTGAATTGTTCTCTAAAACAAAGTGATAAGCCTTGAAGCACCCAGTTCAAGATCACCACCGCCATAGTATATTACCAACTGCGCCTTAATCTGATACAAGTCTTCCATTTCCCCCAAAACTGTCATCAATTCTAGTACACTGCCGTCATCCTGCATTCTTTCGATCTCTGCAAAGCACTCCACGTTAGGTTGTCTTTTGCGCCAGGCGTCTATCAGCTCGAGCATATCAACCAACTGCTAGTACATACAATATTTTATGCATACCTAGCTGAAGTGTCCAGGGCAGACATATTTATACTAAGGTCACCGTAAGGCGTCATTTTTCGTGTCTGGTCAAACCATGTTAGATTATCTCATAACTTGTTCAAGAAGTCCATCTACCCAGACGGGTGGTAATTGGTTGCTGCAAATACCATGCCTAAATACAAACGAGCATAATGAAACACCCGGTCAGGTCATTTCTAGCACGTCAAACGAGGTCATCGATTTTCTTCTAATGAGTTTCCAGCGGGTTATGTTGTGATCTGGTTACACCGCGTGTAAGTGCGTGAATGCTGAACACCTCTTTACCACCTCTCGCGTGCCTCGCGCTGAATTCATAGCTGTTGCAACTGCATTGAGGATTCTCGGGTTCAATTACAACAGACCGAAACCGGTCCTTGCAAAGCGTTGCCACCTGCATGATAAGTGGTGGTGCCAACGCCGGCAGTTGTTCAGGTCGGTGCTGGTGCATGCCCCCTAAGGTTGCATCATTACTTTCGTTGGCAATCAAC
The DNA here is from genome assembly GCF_011947565.3 of Pollicipes pollicipes. NCBI lineage: Eukaryota > Metazoa > Arthropoda > Thecostraca > Pollicipedomorpha > Pollicipedidae > Pollicipes > Pollicipes pollicipes. The sequence continues at coordinate 33,796,178 of NW_023597054.1, read as the reverse complement.
TCATTGCATATCCTTTATGTCTTTCGGACACGTGCGGGACGAGTTCGGACAGCCACAACACAGATATGACTCCTTAAACGAATCAAGCCTGATCGAGACAAAGATGTCAGCAGCAATGGCATCGGTAACAATCAACAAAGGAAAAGGCATATCCACGCCCAATTTTACAACAAAGCTTGAATACGACTGTTTTTTGGGCGTCATCTAATCTCTCATGCATAAATTCTTAAAAATGTAGCCGATGAACGAAACGCTTATATATAAAATGTGTTCGGATTCGCTCAGATCAACAACCTGGATGAAAAACTTAACAAAACGTCAGGAGTGGATCTAAGTGAACAGCAATTTTCTGCTGGCATAAGAAGTGGCTCAATAATAGAGGAATTTATGTTGGAAGCATACAGCTGATTCCAAACGAGGCCACAGCAAGTTAGATTAGCAATTAGTGACCTAAATATACCAAATCAAATTGCAGCGAGCAGTGAGGTAATTAGAAACTTTGAAAATAATAGGTGACAAATTTCATGAACACGGAAACATTATTTGTTACAACTAAAAACGTTAATTCGTCTGTTACCGATATCATGAGAAGCAAACACCTCAGATGATGGCAAATGTATGCATGTTGTGCGGGCCTAATATTGATAGTTCTCACTGGTTACGTCTAGTGAACAGAATGGTATTTTAATCCGTTCTCGACTGCTTATGGAGATTATTCCAAAGTATCATAGGCGTATGTTAAAAGTCGGAAACAGATTTGCTTTAAGTGTATTCGGCAATAGAGTTATTTCATCACACACATCAACAAAATCGGTGCGCTTAAGTGCTTGCGGCTCGCTTTCAGTTGCACGTGCACGGCGTCAGTAAATTAGTGATCCATTTAATCATAGAACAGGCTACCGTGCATGTCGTCATTGTACCTAGCCAACCAGTTGAGCTTTTGATGTCTGTTGATAGAAGCGGGCACTTGATGAGAGAACACTTTTGATTTTACTTGGACGCAGACGAAATGCATAGTTTTACAAAATCAGCAGCATTACAACACAGTACAATACAATACACGCTGAAAATAGGTAGAACTAAGTCGTTTCAGTTTGCCAATCACTATGCATTAGTGACTCCACATGATAGTTCTTGCGCGTTGGGTTTTGCGTTTAGCAGCGGTGATTTCTACCTGTCCTTTTCAATGAACGCTTAACACGCGCTCGTCGCTGTCTAAAATGCCGCAATGTATAGCCCACTATTACCATTCACAGCCTACACTTTCAAAAACGCCCAAGTCAATTCAACTATTGGTGAAAAATGCACTAAAGCGTCCAAAAATACGATTAAATCTTACATCGAAAGCGTTTCCTTCTCCCCAAAATTTGCAGGCAATCCAAATGTACTGGAGACTGTTTTGAGGTCACGTGCGTTTTGTACCATAGGAGTTCCATTGTCACCGCTTGATCCGACCAGTTTTATTGTTGATTCCGTTTCCCTCAAACGATTTGAACCGAAATGGACTCTCTTAACCTCTCTATGGTTTACGCCTATGATTGACCTGTCCATCTGTGCGTTTGTGTACGCACTTGTACATGTACATTTTTAAGTAAATATTTGTGAGTATATTTGCGTGCATAATATGCTATATAACATCATTCTCCACCCTTCTAACATGCAAACGTCAATTACCAGTCCTTATCTTTTAAGAACTCGACTTTGCCTCGCTCCACAAACTCGTGACCAACGAAATTTTTCACAAGAGTCATGAAAAGTTGTACGTTACACCATCTACAAGCAAGCATAGATTCTAGTTTGGAGGTGCTCACGATAATTTCTGGGTTTCGAATCGAATCGATTCATTGTAAACGTGATGTCTGGGCTGAAAAATTTACAACAAAAAAACAGAACGCAAAGATCCAGTCCACCTTGAAGTATGTGAATGAAATGAAAGTAATACAAAAATACGTGAATCGCAAACCCAGTTATTTCCTTTAAAAAAAACAACATTGTGTTTAACACGCGCTCGGGTGGGAGTCAAACTAACCCCCGAAGTTTTTCCGTCATGGTTTCCGAACATTGTGGCATGACGGCGCCAAAATTTGCATAGCGGTAGACAATAGAATGGTGGATCGGTTGGTATCAGAAATTTAGATCTACCTTGTAAGGTCACTGACCTAGGATAGGTCAAAGTTAGGCCATGGATTTGGCAAAGTCAATATCTAGGTAATCGTTCATTCTGACGCAACAACGCAGTGTTAGACGAAGCCATACATCCCTGAGATACTTTCTTAGGCAACACATCAACTGAATGACCAAATTCCATTGACCTAGTGCTAGACATGAAGGTCAGACCAAGGTCAGAACCAGCCTTTTTCATTACTTAAGGACTTGCCGCATGGGGTAATTTCTAGTGCTCATTTCGAATTTATTGAGAACAGGAACCGCATTAGACATCTGTCATGGACTTCCGAAAGGTCAGCAAAGGCTACTGAGCTTAAATGAGATAGGTCCAGATTGTGCTTTTCAGGAACATACTGCCTAGCGTAATCTTTCTCGTTTATTCAAATGCAAAACTCAAAGCAGTCTTGTATTATTTTAGTCACCATGGCCTTCGAAAGGATAAGCAAGGTCACTGACCTTAAATGAGTATGCCTCGAGCATGCCTTGAGCATGCCTTGAAATGAGCCTTTGGAGACCAACGTGGAATTTGACCTTATTTGACCTTATTTGGCTCGACGGTCATGACCTAGGAACCTCAAAGTTTGACCGAAATGAGTTTATGTAAAGGTCAACACACTGAATTTGGTGCCTCTAGCTCTCTTAGTTCCTGAGATCTCAGGAGGGGGGTCAAATTGATCCCCTACCCGAGCAAATGGGATCTAATGGGCCATCCGGGCGCGTTTTAAGGTTAGACTGTGTGACAAGGTTAAGATGAATGGTTGGTGTTTGTTCAGACTCTATGTCGTCTTTGCAAATTATGACACAACAATCAAAACAATGTTACGCCCTCAGTGAATGATTGGCAGGACCCCTGCAACCAATACAGCAGCATGCTGGAATGTGTGTGCACGCCATTACGAGGAAGATCCGTCAAGACATCATACTACACCATCCAGTGGGCGTTCTAAGAACACCACGCTCACAATTGCTTCTTAAAGCTATACGAGATACTGAAATAACGAATCAAGGGGGTTGTTACATTTGCCGTAATTCTCGTAGTCTTCGAAGCTAGTATGGTGTCCAATGCTAATATCGACTTCAATGGGCTTTAGGGGCCAGAAGACGCATACAAAATCAAAGCGTTAAGGAAGGTTAAAGGAGGCCCGGAGCAATTGGACGGCCACAAGGCCAGGGCCCTGATGTTCCGTGAGGGCAGCCTGAGCTTCGGTATAAAGGCCGTCCAGACGGGCGCCCAGTGGTGGTTCGAGTCGGCCTCACAATGTTCTTGTCCTCAAATATTCTCAGACGTGTCTCAGAAGTGTGACTCCTTATGGCGGGCACAGTAGGATTTAAATTGGTCAGGAGCGTGAGAACATTGAGCATTTCATGTTGGTGTGCGAATGACCCCTTTGAAATTTGTCAAAGACCTCTAGGCGATCTAAGGTCCTCAAAGATGGGTAAGGGGCGCGAAACGCTCTAGAGGCTCCAAAGACGCCAAGAGCCACACATTTGTGAGGGAAGCCACTGAAGCTCAGGGCCCTAACCTGTTTGTTAAGCGACGCTGGCAAATCTACAAGAGAATACAATGTTTACGGGACGCAACTGGAGGGCATGTCACTAAAAGTCGGGAAGGAAATTTCAAGTTGATCAGTGGCCCGTGATGACATGCGAGTACAACTTGGAGACCAGGTCACAATGACATTGTGAAGGAGTGTTATATTATATTGCATTACTAACGAATGTGGCATTCGTTTTGGCTGGAAGTTTTGGTCTGACATAACCTAGCTAAAACTGATCTAGGTCATTTATCTGATATGATGTAGACCAATAGATTTCAAAGAACCATCGAAATCGCTTCGGAGTAACGTGCTGAGAGTTTCAGGAAGGTGATACCGACTGCTTCTGGAGCAATTGAACAGAATGGCACGGGGTGCATGGCCTTACTAGCCTGTCGGCTAAATATTCAACTCTATAGCTCGGGATACCGCTCACCAAGAATGAAGTGTGTGAACATATGTCAGTTAACAGCGACTTGTTCACTGAGCAGTCACTGTTTATTTCACGATGCGTGTGTGCCTACTTGTGCTTTCACGAAACCGCCTGTTGAATCCGCGGCTCTAATAATGTCTGACCCAGGGTTCGGAAGTGGTATGGCGTATAAGACTGCGTCAAGCCGCCACAAATGCCGGAATAAAATTCAGGTATTTGTAACTCATTCAAAGCTCATGCAGGGGTTTTCAGGTCCGGCGGTGTCTCCTTCAGATGACCTACGTCTTCAGATGACCTACGTCTCCCTACGTCTTCATCTGTGGTCACAGAGATCCCAGGACGGCAACCCGGGTTCCCGCTCCTTAAGCTATGTCGTTCGCCAACATGCCTACATTGTTCATATCCTTAAATTTCCAAAACGTGGAAGAAGCGAAATAGAAGTGTGGACCTCAATAGCAATAGCATTACTCGACGTGTTCAGACGGTTCAGTGATCAGTTTTGTTGTCTCCAAAAAGCACCCTTCGACGTCGTGTTATTGCGATATTCATTTAATAATCTGAATGCGTTGGTTAATGTAAAGGAAACGCTATCATCGCATGAAACAACCATATGGTTTCTCATATTTGGGAAACTGTGATCACATCATTTTTCTGTTCGTTAAGTATAAGCTTTTCTGTACGTGAAGTATTAGCTTTTTCTTTCAGTGAAGACAAGTTTTTTCTGTGTATTGCCTGTCAGCTTTTCTATAAGTGACGTACAAGTTTTCTGTTAATAGTTTTCTGTACAATAATCTGTATTGATTTCAACAGCCAGATTAACTAGCGCCTTTACCTATTTTGGTGTTTTCATGCCGTTTAAATTCCTTGAGGGATTGGCGTCAGATTGAGCCATCACCTGAGACTGAAACGAGCCCGTATATGGGGTGTGTCTCAGTGTACATCAACCCCCTGGCTCTGCGGCAGACGGCAAATACATAATTACTCAACACAGGCCAGAGCTTAGTTTTGACAAATTGTCTTTCGAAACCAAAGCAAGACGGAACATGCCAGAGCGCATGAAATGAGACTTTTATTTTTAGGTCTAGCCCGAGCTGCTGCAGCTCACCAAGACCATTCGGGTCAAACGAGCAAAGCAAAAAAGGTGAAGTAGGTTTGGACCATATCCGGCGTATCTAGTCCAGATACTCCTCAGCCCCACCTCACCGAGCACCATGCCTTTATGTAGGCAGCTCTGGCGGACTTTGAACGCGGCCGGCAGCATGGATATGTCGAGATCGGCTTTAGCGACCGGCTGCACGGCGCTAAATCCCGGTGCGGGGGAACGATGACCAAAAGAAGGCATTACTTACCAAACGGGATTGTTAACCGTTACGTAAGATGCAAACTCCTATATTCGCGCATTATTAGGGCTCGCAATTTAATCAGGTGTGCAAGTTACCCTTTTTACTGATAAAAATTTTAATCATGCGAGCCCATCCCTTCGAAATATCTGAAGTATCGACTTCAAGTGCAGCGGACGCGGGACGGAACCCGCCTCACGAACTGCGCTGCCTTGAACTGGCCGGCGTACACCGCGTCGCACCTGTCCGTGACTTCAGACCTCGTGTGTCCTCATCTGTCGTAACCTCGAAGTGAATAATTCAGGGCCGCGTTGCATGTACGAAATGTCACTGCATCGGCGCTGCGCCACACGTATTTCGTAACTATGCCTGCAACCGCAGTTACCTGCACCATAGTAACTACACCGTGGTGCAGGTGAGGGAGATGAACCCCGGTTTCATCCTTGACACAAAGCTGTTGCTCAAATACTGGGGCTAGGGCTGGATGGGACCGGTTATGAAGGGTTGTCGAACGACGGCTATTTTGTGGTGCAATCAACCACAGCAGTGGGCCTGTCATGCCTGGGATGACATAGCAGCTAGACAGTGTCTCAAGCCATTAGTTCTGGTGATGCGTATAATTTCAAACGTGTTTAATATGCAATCAAATGCACAGCGTGGCTCAGTCAACGGTCTACGTCCCTGTCGTCTTGGCTCGTTTTGTCGTACTTCTTTTTGCCAAGCCACCAGACCTCAACGTCTTGTCTTGCGGTCTCCGTCGTGGTACTTTACCAGTAGCTTGACATGGGGCTCGGCACTTAAAGCATGGGATGAGGCATGTTGACCAGACACGCTGCTTCACTGCACTGTGCGAGCTCCCATTCTGAATTGCAATGAGGTACATGCGTGTGTTTCTGCTGCAAATATTAGAGTACAATCGGAGCTACGCAACTGTTCATGAAATCCGCCACATTGGCAATCATTATCATCGGGGACGTAAGCAGTTTTCGACACTTGTTTAATACGCGCTATGGGGTCAAATTGCCCCACAAAGGTCTTCCAAAATAGTTTCCGGACGGCACGGCATAGCCACGCCGAGTTTTGCATAGCCTCAGACGTTTAAATAGCGAATCGTTTAGCATAAAAAATTAGATGTGCCTTGTAAAGTCGCTGGTCTATAGCAGGTCAAAGTCAGGCCATGGATTCAGCGAAGTCAGTTTCTAGGGAATCGCTCAATCTGATGCACTAACAGTGTTAAACGGAGCCACACATCTCTAAAATGCTTTCTTAGACAACACAGATATTGAATGAGCATATTACGTTATCCCAGGGTCAGGCATGAAGGCCAGACCAAGCTCAAAACCAATCTGCTTTATTACTATAGGGCTTGCTGTATGGGACAGTTACTGGTGCTCATTTCAGATTTACTGATAGCAGGAACCGCATTACGCATCTTCCATGGACTTCTTTGATGTTAGAATGGATTATTGACCTAAAACGACCCAGGTCAACATTTTGTTTTTAAAAACATACTGCCTAGCGTAATCTTTGTTGCTTATTCAAATGTAAAACTCAGAGCAGCCTTGAGTGATTTTGGCCACCAAGATCTTCAAAATGTCAAACAAGGTCACTGACCTTCAATGAGCATGTGACCTTTTTAAGGAGAGGTACCTAGGTTCAAGGGCACTTAAAAAACGAATCTGGAGTCCGACCTTGTTCTACCTTATTTGCCCCGAAAGTGATGACCTAGAAACCCCAAACTTTGACCTTATTAAGTTCACGCACAGGCCAACACATCCTGCGCATTTGGTGTCGCTAGCTCCCTTAGTTCCTAAGATCTCTTAGGGGTCAAATTGACCCCCACCCGAGCGAAGCGCATCCAACCGGCCGCTAGGGCGCGTGTTAAAGTAATGAGCTCCTAATGGAAGCTATTATGAGATGCTACTTAACCAATCATTAAGCATCCTCCTTTGACGAGAAAGCTGCGTATTCAATGACCCATGGCCATGTGTTATTGACAGGACGTTTTAGCAGTATGATGACAAAAATAGTTTTAAAAGAGCTGTAAAAACTTCGGCGCGACAAATGTGGCAGCTGTCAATCAAATTATGTTTTACGAAGGCGTAGGCACTGGCATGGCCGCACATTTTGAGACGTTAGTGTTCGGGATTTATTTGTTTGAGAAGAATGCTCCTACCATTGGATTTGCCAACCCGGCCTACCTACTTCTGGAACTATCTCAGCTCTTGGGAAAAAAGCAAACATACAACTCCTTTAACGTGAAAGCAGTGATTTCCAACAGTTCATAAATTCGCGTGACGACAATCGGTATACAGTTGCAATAGGCTCTTACCACATTCACCCGTGTAAACTGATCCGAAAATGGGCCGATTGTCCGCGGGGCTCTGACTCCTTTCTTGATAATGGCAGCAACCCACTAAATCAGGAGTGCATGAATATGTGCGTACGTCATGCAGCATCACCTGAATGCATTTGAAATTATCGCATGAGGAGTGCAGGATTAAACGTTTCTTGTACCTAACTGCGGCCTATCAGGCGCTATCTGAATTGAACCACGCTCGCGAGCGTGCTCATTCAGATGCATCGAAGGAATATCGTGAGATACGTAAATCTCACGTGGTAATCTGATATCCACCTGTCCACCGACCAGTTCTTGCCCTGAACCCCAACGCGCCACCACCGAAAATAGCGTCCTCCCTCAGCCATGCACGGAGTCTTGCCCAAGTTTGTCACGGCACGGCACGTCTCGGCGGACAGCACGCAAACTGAGAGCCACGAACGCGAAATGCCGTCACGTCAGCTGTCGGCAAAACATAACGAGTGCCTCCGATACGGACCGCCGCGCGTGCTTCGGCGCTGCGGGCGGGCACGGCAGCGTGGCCGCACTCACCTGCGCCGAGGGTGGCCATCTCTCTGAGACGGCTCGCGTCAGGATGCCGGCGATCCCTGGCACCGACTGCGCGCCCCCCGAGAGACGAGCCCAACAAGTAGCGCCCAGGGGGCCGGTGAAAGGTCGGCCGCATCACCCGCCGCGGGCCCCCCATCCCCCGCGCTCCCGACACCCTTCTCTCCCATCCCGGTGACCTTCGCGGAGGGCCGGGTTTCGGCGGCGGTTCCGTGCGAGGCGGTCCGGTGGGACTGGCAAGGATTCGCCGCCGGGCGCGCCACGGCACGGCCGTCTGCGGCACAGCGGCAGGCGCCTGACATTGGGTGGCAGTGACATCAGAGTCAGATCACGACACACTGACGTCAGCTGGCGCAAACTCGATCTGTCTGTGGCATGAGTCAACGGTGTCGACACCGAGGTTTCGCCCAAATTTTTGGACTTGTTGAGAATTTGGTAAATACTTTATTTGTGGTCGTGAAAACTGGACCAAGCTGTCCAAATGTTCATGCAAAAAATTGGCTTTTAACATAGTTCTCACTGAAGCTATTTTGGTTTCCTACCAGTGGCTGGAAGTATTAACTGAAGCCCGGTGTAAACCAGCTGCGTTTCGGTAATCGGCTGCACAACATTGTATATGCTTTGAGGTCAGGTGCGGCCTTACGATTAATTTGAAGTTCAAACGTAGTTCTAATCCCCAGCGCTGCTCTGAACACCTTGCCGTTCCGTAACCCCCAGTGCTTTTGTAGCCAGAACAGTAGATGCAGGTGAAGACGGCTCAAGTCCAGCTTACGTGTTCGTTGCGCGGATTCTTCGAATCTGGGGTGGTAGCCATCGGCGTGACCACGTCTGGTCGGCGGATCCAGGGGTCTGCTAATGACGGGAATCCTTCGCTCAGGAGCATGTAGTTGATGGTGATATCCCCTCTGCATGTGCATTGTACGTATGTACGTATATAAAATGTAAGTGCCCATTCACTCTTTTTGCACGTTATGTTACTGCTGCAATGGATAACGACAATGATGTTTCGTGAAAAGATAATCCTTACGTTTTAAATGCTTGCAACCATGACAGACAACCATGTGTGCCTCCTTTCATCGTTGCTTGGCCCTTGGTTGACCTCACGCTGAGCCCAACTCAAGATCAACTCCACCACAAAAACTGGAGACCTGTGCGCGGTCCGGTGCAAAGCATCTACGACGGTTGAGAAACATCCCCCGTCCGACCAATTAGAGCGTCCTCATTCACACGCCAGACTGCACGCGCTTGACGACAGACAGGTTGGCGCGAATAAAAATGACGCTAACAGTCAGCTGATCGGCCAAGGCGCCACAACCGCGTAAGCCAGCCTGCACTGAACCGGACTTCGCCTGAAATCGAGGGAATATTACGCTGGTATGGGTGTACATACATACATACATACATACATATATATATATATATATATATATATATATATATATATATATATAATATGGATATGATAGCAAAGGTTTTAAACATGCGTAGTTTTTTGACGCGTGCTCAGGAAAAGGGAAGGAGAGGGCACAGTGTACGGTGCTTTTACAAATGTTCTTGAAATCCGTATCGGCCGTATGTAGCAACATTGCTACAGATGCCAGAGTATCGTGATGTCGTTGGCATTCCGCGTGATACCTCACAAGAGGGGATAATGGCCCATGTTAATGGTTCGAATGCCAAATGAAGTTATTCCTCTTTCAGCCCGTTTAACTTTGAATGCAGCAACAGCAGGGATGAGGATAACCAAATGACAACATTGCGAATATTAACAACGTAATGTGTGATGGGAAGAAGCAGATGCGTATAGTCCGTGGTAGGTCAAAAGCAACAGGAAAACATCATTCCACTGGTCACCTGCAGCATTCCAGCCTATATGGTACAAACACGCAGCGACGCTGGCGTGCAAGTTCTGTGAGCTTTGTCCGTCTGTCATCAAGCATAACACTGTATGTTTATATATATATATATATATATATATATATATATATATATTATATATATATACACATGCATATATATATATATATATATGTATATAGATATATATGTATATATATATACATATATATATATATATATATATATATATATATATATATATGTGTGTGTGTGTGTGTGTGTGTGTGTGTGTGTGTGTGTGTGTGTGTGTGTGTGTGTGTGTGTGTGTGTGTGTGTGTGTGTGTGTGTGTGTGTGTGTGTGTGTGTGTGTGTGTGTGTGTGTGTGTGTGTGTGTGTGTGTGTGTGTGTGTGTGTGTGTGTGTGGTGTGTGTGTGGTGTGTGTGTGTGTGTGTGTGTGTGTGTGTTTGTGTGTGTGTGTGTGTTGTGTGTGTGTGTGTGTGTGTGTGTGTGTGGTGTGTATAGGCAGAAGATGCGGCAGTTGTGCTGTGAAACGTGTTGTGAGCTTTTACAAAAAAAGTGATAGGTTCCTTATATCTCCACGATATACTGGAAAGTTGTAATGCAAGCGTGGATCACGCTATTAAAAACGTCTTAACAACACCTTATTTGACTTAAATAGGCCCGAGAAGGCCGTGTGAAAAAATAATCCTTACGTTTGAATGCTTGCAACCATGGCAGGCAACAATGTTTTTTGCTTTCCTTCCACAATTGCTTTTGCCCTCGGTTCTCGACCTCACGCTGA